>NC_057795.1:68020369-68320369 GCF_018294505.1 Triticum aestivum
CTTGATCACCAGATATCGCCTATTCTCCTCTATACTGCTTGCATTAGAGTAGTGTAGCATGTTACTACTTTCCGTTAATCCTATTCTGATGCATAGCCTGACATTGTTGCTACATCTGTTGATACCTTACCTGCAATCCTAAATACTTAGTATAGGATGCTAGTTTATCATCATTGGCCCTACATTCTTGTCAGTCTGCCTTGCTATACTATTGGGCCGTGATCACTCGGGAGGTGATCACGGGTATATACTATACATACATACATACTGTGCAGATGGTGACTAAAGTCGGGTCAGCTCGTTGAGTACCCGCAAGTGATTCAGATAAGGGGGCTGAAAGGACAGGTGGCTCCATCCCGGTAGAGGTGGGCCTGGGTTCCCGGCGGCCCCCGACTGTTACTATGTGGCGGAGCGACAGGGCAGGTTGAGACCACCTAGGCGAGAGGTGGGCCTGGCCCTGGTCGGCGTTCGCGGTTGCTTCATAATAACACGCTTAACGAGATCTTGGTATTTGATGTGAGTCTGGCCACTGGCCTATACGCACTAACCAACTACGTGGGAAAGATATGGGCACTCGACGTCGTGGTATCAGCCGAAGCCTTCTAGACGTTAGCGACTGAGCGGCGCGCGCCGGATTGGAACGTAAGCCTGCTCTTGTATTAAGGGGGCTAGTTCTGCTTTCGGCCGCCCAAGCAACGTGCAGGTGCGCAATGGGCGATGGGCCCAGACCCCTGCGCCATAGGAGTTAGACCGGCGTGCTGACCTCTCTGTTAGGCCTAGGTGGGGCTGCGACGTGTTGATCTTCCGAGGCCGGGCATGACCCAGGAAAGTGTGTCCGGCCAAATGGGATCGAGCGTGTTGGGTTATGTGGTGCACCCCTGCAGGGAAGTTAATCTATTCGAATAGTCGTGATCTTCGGTAACAGAACGACTTGGAGTTGTACCTTGACCTTATGATAACTAGAACCGGATACTTAATAAAACACACCCTTCCAAGTGCCAGATACAACCCGGTGATCGCTTTTCCACAGGGCGACGAGGGGAGGATCGCTGGGTAGGATTATGCTATGCGATGCTACTTGGAGGACTTCAGTCTACTCTCTTCTACATGCTGCAAGACGGAGGCTGCTTGAAGCATAGTCTTCGACAGGATTAGTTATCCCCCTCTTATTCTGGCATTCTGCAGTTCAGTCCACTGATATGGCCCTTTACACATATACCCATGCATATGTAGTGTAGCTCCTTGCTTGCGAGTACTTTGGATGAGTACTCACGGTTGCCTTTCTCCCCCTTTTTCCCCCTTTCCCTTCTACCTGGTTGCCGCAACCAGTCGATGGAGCCCAGGAGCCAGACGCCACCTTCGACGATGACTCCTACTACACAGGAGATGCCTACTACTACGTGCAGGCTACTGACGACGACCATGAGAAGTTTAGGAGGATCCCAGGCAGGAGGCCTGCGCCTCTTTCGATCTGTATCCTAGTTTGTGCTAACCTTCTTAAGGCAAACTTGTTTAACTTATGTCTGTACTCAGATATTGTTGCTTCCGCTGACTCGTCTATGATCGAGCACTTGTATTCGAGCCCTCGAGGCCCCTGGCTTGTATTATGATGCTTGTATGACTTATTTATGTTTTAGAGTTGTGTTGTGATATCTTCCCGTGAGTCCCTGATCTTGATCGTACACGTTTGCGTGCATGATTGGTGTACGATTGAATCGGGGGCGTCACAAGTTGGTATCAGAGCCGACTGCCTGTAGGAATCCCCATTTCTAACTCCTTGGCCGAAGTTGACTCTAGACATTACAAAACTTTTACTAACATGGCTGTGTTCCTTACGGGCCCATGTCGCCATTGGGTGGTACTAGAATCTTTTACTCCTTGTCTATACTCTGGGACTCTGATCTCTCCTCTATTCGGGTTAAATGAATTTTACTAAATCTAACATTAGGATCTCGTTATCACTTTCACCCGGAGAGCCTCTTATTACTGATGATCGTCTGCTGCACGTGAAGACCCTCAAGATACTCTCCGCTGTTAACCCGAGAACTTGTGTTCATCGCGTTTGCAATTCCCCTTCCACCGTCAACCCTTATGGATAACTACTTGCAGTTGTTATTCTTACATTCATCCCCAGTTGGTCTTGTTATTACAAGATACCCCGAAACACTCGTCGTTGTTTCGATAATCCTTTGAGCTTATTGCCTTCATGATTCTTTGTCACCTGAATACCCAAACGGATAATTCCTCGCACTTGCCGAGTATCCCCTCATCCCTAGTTGTTCATGTGTTTCACATAAGTCCTCGAAATACCATTTGATTTTCTGAAAATCCTCAGCGGCCCATTGCTCTTGAATTCCTTGCCTTCAAGCATTATGGTTAATTCCATACTTCTAGTAATCTCCATTGACATCCTCTGTCACTATCATTTCGAGTCACTTGATTCGATATGTTGTGAATGCTCGCAATCCTTAATCAGATCCTAGAATTCATCCTTCCGGCTCAGACGTCATTTTGAACATGAGCTGGTTCTCGGCCAATCAGATTGCCATCGATTGTGCCCCTAAGTCTATTCAACTTATCCATCCTTGATCAGAGCGTCTGCTTCTGATCCTTCGATTTGGAATCATAATTCCTTTGAATTTAAGCTTCGAATTATCAGATGATTCCATAACCTGTTGCCTTTGCATTCTTTCCTCTTCTGGTTGAGTACCGATACTCACCTCAGATCCTTTGTGGACCATCAAGTCCTTTGTTGGATTGTTATCCGACAGTGTCCTTCATACTTAATCACCTTGTGAGTTATTTCCCTGATACATAATACCATTGGCAAATCCTATACTTTGAATTGGCCAACCATGCTCTGCTTTCGAGCTGGTGATAATTACTCTCGAAGCTTGTGGTATATGTTTCTAAGATGCCCCGATGGGTTGAACCTATGCCTTTCTTAATCGGTGTGAACCCGAAAGTTTTTCAAGGTTCATACTCCTCTGGTAATTCACCAAGTAGGTCTTCGCACTGAAATCACTTTAATAGAGCAGTGAATGAAAGGTTATGCATTGAAGAAGTGGGAGTCGACCTTGAACTTTGTGTTGATGCCCATGGACATGATGTAGATCCTATCACGAAAGCTTCTTGTAATAAATAATTATTTCCTTGATATAATATCATCTGGTATCTGTGAATTGATCCTTTGCAACCATGGTTCCGACCATGATTGTTCTCCCTTGATTCCTTTTCTCAGACATGTTAAAGTACTTGTCTTTTGCAGATCAATACACTTGTCAACCCTATATTTTGCTCTACCTCCGAGTATTACCCTCTGGTATCTCGATAATATCACCGAACCATGTTGCTTATTATGAGCCTTCATCAAGTATTATTCCTTACCGATTCAAATGTTTCCTGGTTCTGAGTTGTTAGTCACTCGAGGACACCGATAACTAAATCGGGTCCGCAGCATGATTAAACAACTCTTAGTAATCTCCTTTACTCACGAGTTTGTACTCGAGCATGTCAATCCTAGCCTGATCGGCTATCATCATAGTGCTAATTTTAACGGTGCTACCTGGTCCTTATTCTCGGAGCACCACTTTCGACGATGAGCTAAGCTTCCGTCGATTTTCCTTGTCATATCATTTCAGCTTGAACAGCAAGCTTGATTTCGAGTTTGTGTCGTACTCGTGGTTCCAATAACCTTTCGCTTCATCATTCCTTTGACTTGATGTCATCGCCGATTGATTACATCTTCATGAATTCTCTTGACAAATGTGTCATGATCATCATCAACATTTTGATGCTCTTCCAAAATATCTATTGAATTCATGATGAGAAATACCATCCTTGCCCTTGATGATTTGTGTTATCATCGACAACATCCTTGATTTCCCTCTCAACACAAACTTGTTCGTGTTTTGTGTTATACCTTGAGATCCTTGCTACCTAGCATTTGTTCTTTTTTACCTTGGAAGTATTACTATCTTTTATGTCCAGGATGTTGTGAGGACTGCTCCACCTCTTAAGGAATTCTTAGTATTGTGATACTTCTCACCCTCACCATTCTTTCTTGGTCCCCGTGTTGATTCTAACCGGGATACCAACACGTGAACCATGCTGCTTAGGTTATGTACTTCTAGCAACCCTATTGCTTTGAAGTTAATGGTCGACATTTCATTCTTAGAGCAGTGGTTATCGAATCACCATTCTAACATTGATCCTGCTACCTAAGCCCATATTTTGGGTGCACCTTTCAACCAGTGATTAATTGTGTATGTTTTGCTCGAACATACACCATTATATCATTTGATCTGACAATTGTTATCTCCTTGTTCACATAACTGTGGAAATCCATCTTATTGGAAACCTCGAGGTATTGTCGTTGATTCCATCGCCCACCTCCTCATCCTCTCGTTGGTTTGTTGATGATCTCTTGTTTCGGAACTCGCTTCCATAGTTCATTTCCCGAGAATTTTACAATGTCATCTCGTCAATTTGTGTCGCACCTTTTCTTCTCGGGCATCCTGAGTCTAAGGTATCCTAACAACGAACAGATCTGAATCTCGGTCAGATATGATGGTTGGAACATTTTTCCATGAGTTATAACACTGGTCTTTTATGACCCAGTAAGGTGATGCCATGCCCAGCACACCTGGCCGAAGGACCTACTGATATAGTTTCCTTTTTAGCAAGGTTAGTCATTCTACCGTGTGGAAATTGTAAGACTTATTTTATAAGTTGTTCCTGATGAATCCTTTGCGTATGCAAAGTCCGACCTTTTCTTGAAGACCATGTCAATGCTATCCCGAAGCATGTCTGTGGTACTCCAATTTTTGACAAGAACATTTGAAGCCCAATGCTAAATGTTTTCTTGCTCAATTATCCAAACACCGTTGTATGGGTAATGTCATGAAATTTCTCTCCCCTTACCTAAAGAGTTTTCTACTTTATATCCTGTCTTGGATATCATGCTCTACCTGTCCTTGGGAAGGATATACCCCTGAAATATGTGTTTAAACACATTTTCCTTTCCATTAATTTGTTTAACCTTCCTTGTGATCCATATGATGTAAGCAGTAATGTTCTTCTGCTTTTGTAAACACCTTGGTGTACAACCGTGTCAGTAAGACCCTGTTGCATTTCTCGATAGCATTCCGGTAACCACCGATGGACGAGAACTTTGCCTATTGGTCCACCTCGTTCAGCAAGCAGGAAAATGGTTCTCTTCGTCCCTCACCCTTGGTACCAACGATGAAGCCAACATAACTGACCGGCTACCCTCTGACATGCCTTGCTATCATGACCGTGCAAGATGTCACCGCCATTCCTACTTTAACCCACATGGTGGGCCCATAACCCACAAGTTCCACAGGATCGAAACCTGACTCTTCTGTACACACCCGGTTGTCAAAGTTATTCCTCGAGCTTGACTTCATATGTAATTCACGGGCCACCTTCCTAGTGTTCTATATTGGTATCAAAAGCAATACTTACTCTCGCTGCTCTGAACCCCTTTTCCTCTCTGGTTAAGACTTCGAGCAACTATCTACCCGTTTGAAACTTCTTATTGTACCATATTACTTTGCTCTCGGCATGTTTTATTTGTTCAACTCGAGAGATACTCATATATTCATCCGTGGGATAACCCCCGATGATTTCCCCTTATACCATTCTATCGTTTTAGAGCAACCCCTTACCTACTTGAAAGTATGATGGAATTTTCCAAAAAAAGGAGAACGACTTCATCATGATGACCTGAAGCAGAGAAATGAAGACATCAACGTAATGGATCGAGTGCTTCGATAAGAGCAACCAATATCGAGAACACTCGCAGAATTTCGTAAACAAATCCCTTCCCCCTCACTTTCCC
The DNA here is from genome assembly GCF_018294505.1 of Triticum aestivum. Classification (NCBI taxonomy): domain Eukaryota; kingdom Viridiplantae; phylum Streptophyta; class Magnoliopsida; order Poales; family Poaceae; genus Triticum; species Triticum aestivum. The sequence goes on from NC_057795.1 coordinate 68,026,233, forward strand.
TCTTAAATCTCGGGACGAGATTTCATGTAATGGAGGAGAATTATGACGCCCGGATAATTAAGCTACAGTGAACCTCTACTAATGATGCCACATCACCTCGGTTACTATTGATAAACCCGCATTGGTTCAATCCCGTTCGAATTCAAAATTCAAAATCAAGTCAAACGGCAAAGGTTTTCAAACATTAAAACTAAAATGTTCATCATGTGGCAAATAGTCCCTAACTAGTTTTGGTGGTCGAACCAATCTTTTACAAAGTGTTTAAATGCCCTAAACTAATTAAAAACAGTGGCTAAAATAATATTTTGATTGCTTTTGAAAATGTAAAAATATTAAACTAATTTATTTTGGGTCCAAACAAGGTTTGGCAGTGGCCTAATTTGATGATGCTAAATTAGGTGCTAACTTGATATTTTAAAGAAACTAATATAACAGAAAGTAAAATAAACAGAAAAGAGTAACTAAAAGAAAGAGAAAATGAAACAAAAGGAATAGGAAACAAATAGAGGAGACCCCTAGTGCACTTAGCCATTACCTATCGAACCGACCCAGCCCAACTCCCCCCCTTCCACCATCTTCCTCTGTTCACCGAGCCGCGGTGGACGCCGCGCGAGTGTCGACGCCGCGGATTGCCACCCGTCACCCATCCGCCATCTCTGCCTGGTGGATAAGATCACCACCACTCCCCGGATGAACCCTAAATCCCCATTCCCCATTCTCCTCCATCTCTCTCCCTCACCTCGCTCCGCTCGATTGGAGCTCGCGCCCGGACGACCATCATCGTCGCCTCCTCCTTGCCGTGGCCGCTGGCACTCCGAGCCACCAGGAGCTTTCCAGGAGCTTCACCGTGACCTCCTCGACGCCATCAGCATCTGGAATCGCCAAGTGTCGGACTGCAGCATCGCCTTCATCCTCTTCTTCCCCGACATCGATGAGGCCGTCCACCCATCGATCTGCGCCTCTCCGACGAACCCTGTCTTCGTCGGGCCTTCGGCAAGCACCGCTGTGAGCCGCTGTTCGATTCCTCTTCCCCCCTCGAATCCCCACTGTTTAGGCCGCGCGCTTCGCCTTGCCGCTCCCCTGCCTGCGCCGCTGGCCTCGCCCCGGCCTCTCGCAGCCCTCCTCACTCCGCCGCCTCCCACCGCCCGCTCGCGCCGTCCACTGGCGCTGCCGGATGCAGCTCCGCGACCGGGACCACCCCCCTCCCCCCGCGCTGGCTGCCCGGGTCCGCTTCGCCCCTGCACCCCACGCCTGAGCTCACGGGCGCCCGCGCCACGCGCACCCTCGGTACACCCCACGCCCGAGCTCCGGACGGGCTCGCGTTCGCCGCGCCCGTCGTCGTGAGTCTCGCCTCGCGTGCCTACTCGCCGCGCCGCCGTGCTGGTCGCCGCTGCCGGCAGCACCGTGGCCGGCCCCTGCCTGCACAAGTGCTTGCGTGCCGGCCTGCTTGTCGTGCCATGGCCAGATAGGCCCCTGCCCTGTTAATTTAGCAGTAGGATTAGTTTGGGTTCAAGTTAAATCAATTAATTGCTAAGTGATACTGACACGTGGACCCACCTAGTAGTTAGATTAATTAAAACTTTCTTAAAACTCACACTCAATGACACGCGGGTCCCATTGGATTCGTTGACCAGTCAAACATGCTGACTGGGCCAGTCCAGGCACTGGCAGGTGGGTCTAGTGGACCCCCCTTGACTAGTCAACGGTCCCAGTTGACTGCTGACAGGGCAGTCAACTAGACCCCACCTGTCATCCTCTTGCACACTATTGGGTATACCTCTCTGTGTACCCATAGCAGTTTTGGTCATTTTATTTTCGAAATAATAATAAATCCAGAAATTCTAGAAAATGATTTAAAACTTTAAAAATTAATATAAAATAATCTGTAGCTCGGATGGAAAAACTTGTACATGAAAGTTGCTCAGAACGACGAGACGAAGCCAGATACGCAGCCCGTTCGTCCGCCACGCGTCCCTAGCATAGTGAACCTGCAACTTTCCCGGATGTTTCCCCCTTTCACCGATATCACCTACTACCGCGTTAGAGCACACCTAACACCGCTTATTGTCATGTCATGCATCGTCATGCTTATGTTTGCATTGTATTTACTGTTTCTTCCCCCTCTTCTCTCTGGTAGACTACGAGACGGACGCTGCTGCCGCCCCAGTTCGACTACGGAGTTGACGACCCCTCTTCTTGCCAGAGCAACCAGGCAAGCCCCCCCCCCCTTGATCACCAGATATCGCCTATTCTCCTCTATACTGCTTGCATTAGAGTAGTGTAGCATGTTACTGCTTTCCATTAATCCTATTCTGATGCATAGCCTGACATTGTTGCTACATCTGTTGATACCTTACCTGCAATCCTAAATACTTAGTATAGGATGCTAGTTTATCATCATTGGCCCTACATTCTTGTCAGTCTGCCTTGCTATACTATTGGGCCGTGATCACTCGGGAGGTGATCACGGGTATATACTATACATACATACATACTGATGCAGATGGTGACTAAAGTCGGGTCAGCTCGATGAGTACCCGCAAGTGATTCTGATGAGGGGGCTGAAAGGACAGGTGGCTCCATCCCGGTAGAGGTGGGCCTGGGTTCCCGACGGCCCCCGACTGTTACTTTGTGGCGGAGCGACAGGGCAGGTTGAGACCACCTAGGAGACAGGTGGGCCTGGCCCTGTTCGGCGTTCGCGGATACTTAAACACGCTTAACGAGATCTTGGTATTTGATCTGAGTCTGGCTACTGGCCTATACGCACTAACCAACTACGCGGGAACAGTTATGGGCACTCGACGTCGTGGTATCAGCCGAAGCCTTCTTGACGTCAGCGACGAGCGGCGCGCGCCGGATTGGAACGTAACGTGACTTCTTGTAATGGAGGTTGCTAGGTCTGCTTTCGGCCGCCCTCGCAACGTGCAGGTGTGCAATGGGCGATGGGCCCAGACCCCTGCGCGCATAGGATTTAGACCGGCGTGCTGACCTCTCTGTTGTGCCTAGGTGGGGCTGCGACGTGTTGATCTTCCGAGGCCGGGCATGACCCAGGAAAGTGTGTCCGGCCAAATGGGATCGAGCGTGTTGGGTTATGTGGTGCACCCCTGCAGGGAAGTTAATCTATTCGAATAGCCGTGATCTTCGGTAACAGGACGACTTGGAGTTGTACCTTGACCTTATGACAACTAGAACCGGATACTTAATAAAACACACCCTTCCAAGTGCCAGATACAACCCGGTGATCGCTTTTGCATAGGGCGGCGAGGGGAGGATCGCCGGGTAGGACTATGCTACGCGATGCTACTTGGAGGACTTCAGTCTACTCTCTTCTACATGCTGCAAGACGGAGGCTGCCAGAAGCGTAGTCTTCGACAGGATTAGTTATCCCCCTCTTATTCTGGCATTCTGCAGTTCAGTCCACTGATATGGCCCTTTACACATATACCCATGCATATGTAGTGTAGCTCCTTGCTTGCGAGTACTTTGGATGAGTACTCACGGTTGCCTTTCTCCCCCTTTTTTCCCCTTTCCCTTCTACCTGGTTGCCGCAACCAGTCAATGGAGCCCAGGAGCCAGACGCCACCTTCGACGATGACTCCTACTACACAGGAGATGCCTACTACTACGTGCAGGCTGCTGACGACGACCATGAGTAGTTTAGGAGGATCACAGGCAGGAGGCATGGGCCTCTTTCGATCTGTATCCCAGTTTGTGCTAGCCCTCTTAAGGCAAACTTGTTTAACTTATGTCTGTACTCAGATATTGTTGCTTCCGCTGACTCGTCTATGATCGAGCACTTGTATTCGAGCCCTCGAGGCCCCTGGCTTGTATTATGATGCTTGTATGACTTATTTATGTTTTAGAGTTGTGTTGTGATATCTTCCCGTGAGTCCCTGACCTTGATCGTACACATTTGCGTGCATGATTAGTGTACGATTGAATCGGGGGCGTCACAGCCGCCCTGCAACTAGAAGAACGAACGAAGAACGAGGAAGAAAAACAAGGGAGAGAGATAAAGGTAAAGGTAAAAGATGATAGATTGATTGTTCGATTGTGTGTTGTTATTCAATCGGCCGTCACCTCTTACATATATATGAGGCGGCTGGACTTTCTGTACAAGAAAAGGACTCAATTCCCGTCCAAAACATCAAAAGATAACCTAACTCGGACTACGAGGGCCAGAAGGTCCGACCAGCCTGGAACTTCCGGGCTAAAATTACATCAAGTAGCCCTCTTGCACAGCTCTTGCAGGTCGCATATGGCTTCGGATCACGATGGTCCCAAAAGCAAAGTTGTAGATCTTGCATTGCAGAAAAATTCCTTAGTTGATCACTTTTACATCCGAGGTCATCTTGATGCCGAAATCGGCCCCGAAAATCTGCAAATAATGTTGTAATTCCAGTTTTTTGGGCGCACCGCGTGCAAAGTTTCTGTTTAGCCCGGGACCTCCGCGGAAGTTTTGCCCGGAACTTTCGGGGCAGACTTATGTAGCACACCATTTTGGCTCTAGCTTTTGCATACGAACTCCAATTTAGACGTTGTTTATATCAAAATCGATCGATTCGACGAGACGAAGACAATCCGTGTAAAAACGTTTCCCATATGAGGCCATCTTGGGAGCGTAATCAGCCGAATAGTATTCTGAATACAAAATTTGAGTACTTCGAACACAACTTCGGCCTTAGAGGTAAGACCGGATGGCTATGAACCAAATATCAAAGCTTCTCCTTTTGACGATACGAAACTTTTTCATGTTGAGCACTTCTCCATTCGAGGTATTCTTAATTATGTGTTTGACCATGCCAAAATATGGTGTCAACACCCTCGCGGTGGAGCTAATATGCTAATCTTGCTTGATTGATTGTTAGTATAAATGCCTCGTTTGAGGAGGTTATGATGGTATATCATAGGTGTATCCAAGCAAAGGTTTTTTTTCTCTCGATTCTACACCGAAAAAATCGGTTTCCGGAAAATTTCAGAAATTTTAGATTTTCTTCGCCTGATTTTATCAAATGAATTTTGAATTCAATTTTCTCGCTATAAATATAAACTATTTAAAGCCTACCTTTATAGTGTGTTTGTTCCTGTCTGAGTGGTTAATGCGTCTTTCCTTCATTTGTAAGCTCGTTGGTGGCAAAACCAGGATTCGATATTGCGACCCCCAGCAAGCGCATTACCAACACACCAAGAGATAACTTCTGTGTGAGTAGACATACAAGAAATTTGACATAACTTAGATGCTATAAATTCAAAAAATTTGTTCGGTGGGTAGCGGAAGCTCCGGTTTTCAACCGATTTCCAAAAATACTGGCTGAGATAAAAAAAATCATAATCCAGACTACAGATTGGAAGCTATGAGCTAGCCTTGGCCTCGCCTTATAGGGGGGGGGGGGGGGGGGGACGAGGCCTAGGATTTATAGGAGTCCTAGTTGGTTGCTGCCGGCTTGGGAGGGCGCTGTGATCTTCATATTGCATACTAAGTTGGTGGATACTTGTAGAGGAGGACTATCGGCAGGGTAGGGGAACTAGGCCAAGTTACAGCATGCTGGATCTCGATGCGGGCCTGGTTGGCCAACTTACCATCTTGCGATATACGCCCGAACCCCGGTAAGTGGTAGCGTCAGTATCCCGAGCTTGTCAAAAGCTCTACGGCGTCCGAATTGAAGTGAAATTTTGCACGCCTTCTTGGACTGCTTGCTCTTCGGCGAGGCAGGAGAACGACGTGATGAGGTGTGCTTGGAAGCTGGAGGGGAAGGCGAATCCTGCCAGGCAAGCATTTAACCTCCTAATCTTGGTTTGTCATTGAAGATGCCCACTTTCGGAGAGCTAGTTTTAGTGGAACAACAAAGTGTCGTGGATCTTTGAGTGATGTCTTCGTGAACGCCAGGCCTGAATGCTCCAGGACCAGTCTAGCTTTGTCTTCGCATGGAAATGCAATGTATCCACCCGAGTCGAGTCTGGAACGGTCAAGCATGCGATGCGAGGCAGTGTGGGTCCCAATGAAGGTCACGACCTACCGCCTGTCACATTTAAGTGGCCTCCAATACTTTGGTAGCAATATATAAGCAATTCCACATACCTTGAGTTCGTTAGCAAAGTGTCCATTCACTGGGCACTAATATGAGGGGGAAGTGTTGCATTGGCCACCATTTTGAGGTGGTGGGTTGTCGTTGGGCACCATTTTTAGGACGAGGGCTGATTTTGCCCTATCTGTTGGTGAACAATATAAGATGTTTTTGTAAACTATGGTAACCTGAAAAAACGTCTTATATTATGGGACGAAAGTAGTACCTTTTATTATTTATTTCCACCATATTAATTCCTTATTAGGTCAAGCAATGATGAATTTAATGCTACTGTTTTGGTACTGCGGATGTTAGTAAATTTTTCTATAAAGTTGGTGAAAGTTTACAAATATTTTCTTATGACAAAGGTAACGTGCAGAGTAAGTAAAAACATAGGTGATATTGTACCTGTTCCAAAAAAGGTGACATTGTAGTATATTTAATTATGATGCACACATAATTTCTTGTAATGGTAGTTTATAAATGTGTGCTTCTGTTCTGTTAAAATATGGGTCGACCTTGCATGTTTTTTTAGAAAAGGATGTTCTGTTAAAATATGGGTCGACCTTGCATGTTTTTTTAGAAAAGGAGGAAGACCCCCCGCCTCTGCATCTGGACGATGCATATAGCCATTTTATTAATTATTGACAAAGACCTTATAAAGTCATACAACAGTAAGACTAAAACCTTGATGAAGGGGCGCTGATAGTCTATGCCTAATACAAAACAAACCTCGCAATCAAACCTAACATCTAAGACTTGAGGTCCCAACCAGGACGCCTGCCGTGTATGGGCATCCATCAGTCCGGCGTGCTCCTCAATCAGTACGCCTGCCGGGTATGAGGCCGCCGCAGCCACCTGCCACCAATCCATCTTCAGAGCTGTATTGCTGCATCTACCTTGCCCGGTCTAGCTGTCGCCGACGCCACCACGATGCCAGACAGCATCACCCTCCTGCGCGAGTCCATCTCCGCTCATCAGGCGTCGAGTCTCCACTACGCCACGCCGCCGAGATCCGCCGTCATTAATGTGCAAGATGAAACACCGCTCCTCCTCTTATCCCCTCCAACCAGCACTTGCTCCAAAATGATGCCCCCAGGAGGGAGAACGACACTGAAGGCACCGTCATCGTTCGATCTGGTACACCCAGATCTAGAGTTTCCCCCGGAACTTCCTGATCAGGTTGAGTGACCTGCAACGCCGATACCTCGAGAAAGGAACGACGTCCGAGACGCCGCCATCGTCTGCCAAGACCGCAGTCAGGTGCATTTTTCACCGGAAACCACGTCTTCCCGACCTCGCGGCTGGCTGGAACCGAGCAGAACCTCGCCACAAAGTCTTACCTCACCGTCGGTACTCCGGCAGATATCCGACATCTCCTCACCGGCCCCTCCACGCGCCGCCGGTCGGCGGAAGGCCTCCCCGCGACGGATCCGAATGGGTCATTGGATCCGCAGTCACCGTCGTCACCATCCCGACCAGAACAGCCCACCCCGACGGATGGGGCGCTGCCACCGCCGCCGTCCATTCAGGGCCGCCACTCCGACGGCTATGGTGCTTCGGCCACCGCACACGGCCTGGGGTGGCTGCCCTAGCCGCCGCCTTCGGATCACACGAGAGGAGCCGCCCCTACCGCCTCAGATGAGATCCACCGCGTCCACCCGCCCAGGTGCCTTCGGCACCAGGCCTGCCGCCACCGCGGCCCATGCTATGTCTTGAGCTTGCGTTGGTTTTGCTTGAAGAGGAAAGGGTGATGCAGCAATAGTAGCGTAAGTATTTCCCTCAGATTTTGAGAACCACGGTATCAATCCAGTAGGAGGCTCCTCAGAAGTCCCACGCACCTACACAAACAAACAAAGAACTCGCAGCCAACGCAATAAAGGGGTTGTCAATCCCTTCACGGCCACTTGTGAAAGTGAGATCTGATAGAGATAGTATGATAAGATAAATATATTTTTGGTATTTTATAATATAGATGCGAAAATTAAAGATGCAAATAAAAGTAGATTGAAAGCTTATATGATAAAAGATAGACCCGGGAGCCATAGGTTTCACTAGTGGCTTCTCTCAAGATAGCATGAGTATTACGGTGGGTGAACAAATTACTGTCGAGCAATTAATACAAAAGCGAATAATTATGAGATTATCTAGGCATGATCATGTATATAGGCATCACGTCCGTGACAAGTAGACCGACTCCTGCCTGCATCTACTACTATTACTCCACACATCGATCGCTATCCAGCATGCATCTAGAGTATTAAGTTCATAAGAACATAGTAACGCATTAAGAAAGATGACATGATGTAGAGGGATAAACTCAAGCAATATGATATAAACCCCATCTTTTTATCCTCGATGGCAACAATACAATACATGCCTTGCAACCCCTGTTGTCACTGGGTAAGGACACAGCAAGATTGAACCCAAAGCTAAGCACTTCTCCCATGGCAAGAAAGATCAATCTAGTAGGCCAAACCAAACTGATAATTCGAATAGACTTGCAAAGATAACTCAATCATACATAAAAGAATTCATAAGAGATTCAAATATTTTTCATAGATAAACTTGATCATAAACCCACAATTCATCGGATCTCGACAAACACAACGCAAAAAGAGTTTACATCGAATAGATCTCCACAAGAGAGGGGAGAACATTGTATTGAGATCTAAAAAGAGAGAAGAAGTCATCTAGCTAATAACTATGGACCCAAAGGTCTGTGGTAAACTACTCACAACTCATTGGTGGGTCTATGGTGTTGATGTAGAAGCCCTCCGTGGTGGATTCCCCCTCCGGCGAAGCGCCGGTGAAGGCTCCAAGATGGGATCTCGCGGATACAGAAGGCTACGGCGGTGGAAATTGTTTTTCGTTGGCTCCCTAGATGTTTTCGGGGCACGTAGGTATATATAGGAGGAAGAAGTACGTCGGTGGCGGCTCGTGGGGCCCAGGAGACAGGGGGCGCGCCCAGGAGGGGTGGGCGCGCCCTCCTATCTCTTGGCTGCCTCGATTGCTTCTTGACTTGCACTCCAAGTCCTCTGGATCACGTTCGTTCCAAAAATCACACTCCCGAATGTTTCATTCGGTTTGGACTCAGTTTGATATTTCTTTTCTTCGAAATACTAAAATAGGCAAAAAAAACATCAATACGGGCTGGGCCTCCTGTTAGTAGGTTAGTCCCAAAAATGATATAAATGTGTAAAATAAATCCCATAAACATCCAAAAGGGGTAATATAATAGCATGGAACAATCAAAAATTATAGATACGTTGGAGATGTATCAGCCCATGCCGGCGGCAACGGCGGCAGAATGAGGCGCTAAAGGGTGCTAGCGAAGCTAGTGTTTCGGGGGCCCTGGCGTCGCCCAGGCCCCAGGGGCAGGCGACACGAGGGGGAGGGGGTCTTTTCTTGATCGAGGTTGGATGTACATGCCGAGAACCATTTGAACAACGTGTACATGAATTGGTTGATAGGTTTTTTGAAAACATCCGATCGAGATATTGAGAAGGAAAGTGAAATGGATATGTTTCCTACTTTGTCGAAAAAGGGTTTCCCCCCGCTTTGTATACAAAGCAACTAACCGAACCATACAGGGATAGGTGCTGGGGCGGAAGCAGCACAGTCACGCCCAAAAGAAACGTCAGAGAAAGAGCAAGAGAAAAAAATGCCGACAACGGCGGATCAACAAAAACGAAGAAGCCTCGAGATCGCTGCGCCCGCCGGGATCTTCCACTAGGCTCCAAGACTCCGAAGCGCCGGCACCTAGCAACACCTCCAAGAAGGATCACGACAATGACGACACTGCTGCCAAGGGTTTCCCCCGGTACACGACGAGGCGAAAGGAAGGGTAGCCCCCGACGCCCGCCCGGAAGGTCAGGTGGCACCCACAGGCGCCACCGCGCCGGTGTCGGCCACGCCGACAGAGATTTCCCCCGATCCCAACCCGTACCTCGGGCGCTCCGAATCCAGCCACCACACCAACCACCACCCTGCGCCAACGCGGTCATGAGGCCCCCACGCCGTCTCACCACGGCACCGCGAAGTGAGGACAGCGCGGCAAAGAATCAAAACCGGGACTAGGGCATCAGCACCATCGACATGCGGGAGGGCCCCACCTACACCGTCCGCGACGGTAGCCGTTCGGACGCAATAATAGGAGCACACCAGGCCCGTGGGCCCACAGGCCCGGCCGATCCCTCGTGGGCCCGTAAAACTCCCGTCCTCGCGCTTGCTGCCGGCACGCCATCGACGCCGATGCCCCAAATCCGACCCGCTCCTCCTCCTCACCGCACCGCAGACAACAAGGCCACACCGGGGCCGGCCCGCTAGGACCCAGATGGGGCCTGTCGGGCCCAGATCTGGGCCGGGGTCGTGACGACAGCCACCCGGCACCACCACGACGCCCCGCCACCAAGGAGCGGCGCCGACACCACGCCTGCCACCGCAGGGCAGCCAGACCGCCGCCAGACCGAGCTGCATCGCCGCCGCCTCCCAGCCCCGGGAAAGGAGCACGCGCGCGCGGGGACGACAAGGCCCGCCGCCGCCGGTACCACCCGGACCAGCGCCGGTGGCGACCGGCGGCGGCGGCGGCGGGAGACGGGGGAGGAGGGGGGCCGCTAGAGAGGAGCTCGAGCTCCGCCCCAGCCACCTCCCGGGGAGGCGGCGCGAGGCGGATCTGGATGGGGGGGAGGGAGGAAGGGGACGGAGGCGGGGCGCGAGGCCGGCGGCTGGCGGGAGGGGAAGGGGTGGAACCCTAGCTCAACTCAGCCTCTTTCACAATGAACCTGTTCAGCGAGATCGTGTCCTTCATTCCCGCAGGAGCTTGATATTTAAATGACTACAATGAACCTGTTGCCTACTTTCGTGTTTGAAGTGTGAAAATTTGCGTTTGAATCTCAGTGATTCTTGACAAATATAGAACTTCAAACATCTCACACCTATACTGAAGAACTGTAATTCAAATCTAACATAATTGTGTTGTTATTGTCTTAATTATTTCAGTTATTCTTGCATCAAGATAAGCACACGCACACTCACACCGCTGGTATTTGTTTGACCGTTGAGTAGTGCGCAATGCGTGGCTGGCCATACAAAGTCACGCGCAGTGCTCTGCACCGAGCTCGATCAGATGCATGGATGGAACACGCTTGGCTCTGCTTTTTTGGGCTGAAATCACCGTTCTAACCTTTTCAGTAATCTTTGTCACAAAATGAACTCGACATGAAAGTATTTCACGATCTGATCCTTTTAGCAACGCCACAGCCCCTGGCGTTTCTTCTCCATATAGAAACGCCGAGATAGCTTGCGTTTCATCTCCACATTCAAACGTCAACCTAGCTCGCGTTTTCGCTCCACATCGAAACGCCAAGCGCGTTGGCGTTGCTGCCTCAGGCCGAAACGCCAAAGCTCACGGCGTTTCTAGCTAATTAATCTCTAGCTCTGGCGATCAAAAATCTCTAGCTTGGCATGCATGCATGCGCTGGCCCGTGAACTGAGCTGATGGAGATTTTTGCTGCTGCTTTGGAGCGTGCGCGCGCGTCGTTTGGGCCAAGTTGCTTGGAACTTTGGATCCTTTCTATGCCCGACGCGGACGGCAGCGTGCACAGCTACGGCACTGCAAGCATGCGCACCGTGAACCAGTGCAACCAGCAAGCGTTGCGCCTACCTAGCCGTACTAAACCGCGGCAACTTGGCCTCCTCGCACGCCTATAAAAGGAGGATCCATGCAGCAGCATAAGCCACCGCACTCAGCACAGCACAACATCCTCAGATCCTCTCACACATACAAGATACAACAACAGAGAGATCGAGCGGATACAAGCCAATGGCAACCAAGAGCCTTCTTCTCGCCGCTCTCCTCGTCCTCGCCGTCAGCATGGCGCCGCACGGTGCGGAGGCGGGCAAGCAGCTTCCGCTGGCACTCATCACCGGCGTAGTGCCATGCAGCGCTGGGAATTCCATCAACGCGGCGTGCAGACGGTGTGCGGCCGTGATGTGATGGATGCGAGGAGTTGTGAGGAATTGTGGTCAGCTAGAAACGCCATGCGCTTTGGCGTTTGGGCCCCGGCCGGCAACGCCAACATACTTGGCGTTTCCATATGGCGCTAAAACGCTAGCTAGTTTGGCGTTTGAATGTGGAGCTAAAGCGCGAGACACTTCGGCGTTTCTATATGGAGAAGAAACGCCACGGGCTGTGGCGTTGCTAAAAGGGTCAGATCGTGAAGTACTTTCATATCGAGTTCATTTTATGGCAAAGATTGCTGAAAAGGTCAGAATAGTGATTTCGGCCGCTTTTTTGACCGCAACGTCCCCAAAGCATATGATGTACTGCTGCTGCTGCTCATGTATTTGTAACAGATGCACGGCACGCACCGCGTGAGAGGGCGGCATACAACCGTGATGGGGCTTTTGCGTTCCTGACCTTACTTTCAGTATGAAGTTCATCAATGGTGATTTAGCCACTAAACCCATACTGGCAACAGCAGCACTCAGCCCTGCTCTTACCTCTCCATATATATATCAGTGGGTTCTTCTGTGCAAGCTCGCTCACTCCTCAGTCCCTAGCTACGTACGCCGCCAAATGAAAAGACGGAAGTCTACCATGGCTCGGCGCTACCACCTGACCCTCCTCTCCGTCTTCTCCTTCCTGCTCCTCACCGGCCTTTTGGCTACTCATCAGTCCCGAGGGAAGAAAGTCGGGAAGATAGTGACCCTGACCGTCCAGTACCCGGCCGTGGACTCACCGCCGGGGGAGAAGATCAAGATCTCGGCGCACTACGTTGATGAGCACGGAGGCGACCGCCACTTCGACCTCGACTGCGATGATGACGAGCCGTACGTCTCTCTCTCTCTCTCTCTGTGTCTCTCTCTCTCTGTGATTTCGTTCTAGCTAAGCTTGAGATTGAACTCCAGCCTCGGTTTCGGCATGAAGTACCTTCTCTCGACCCTGGAGGGCATACGAGGTGCGCGGGAGTCTCGATCCGAGGTAACTAGAGTAGAGTTTGCCCCACCCTACTGTTCCGAGTTCTTGCTGATTTCAGAACGCAATGTGAAGTGCTGACCCTCACCCTTTGCCTCGTTGTTTCTCAGCTCTAGTAGCAGGTACCCACTGGAGATTGGAGAAGGAGCTGCTCTTTTCATTCCAAGGGAAAATATTTAGGCGTCTTTTATTTTGTGTTGTAGTATCTGCAGATCAAACGGTAGTAGTATCGTAGTACTCTGCAGGGTGCTGGAGTAAGCCGATCTTCATGTATCTGTATGCTATATCGTGGATTGCGTGTGGCACAACATAATTAAGAGGCAATTGTGTGATCTCTTCCGGGTTCGAGAAACAAAATATATTCTTGTGATTTCTATTTTATGAATTTTGTACCCAAACTCGGTCAAGTGGAGAAAATTAATTTTGTTTCAGAAAAACATCAACCAAATATAGCATAACTTCACAAGTGTCAAGAAGAACGAAGGATACAAGCGAGAATGTCATTAGCCAGTATTTAGAGTCGAGGGTGAAGTGACAGAATGATGACCATTTTTATGGTACCCTATATTGCTAGGGGTGAGGAGAGCGGTATAATTTCCCTGGGTTAGTATAGGCATTTCCCTTATATTAAATTAACGTGAAAGGGTTTTAGCTGTAAACCCATCGGATTGATAGATGATCACCTTGCCATGCAAGTGCGCACATGGTAGGGCAGGCCGTTGAGTAGCCCCTCTCTCTAGGAGAGGTGAGTTTGGCACCCGAGAGCATATGCTTCTCAGTTTTATAAAGTATTTTATAAGTATTTTGAAATGTCACAAAATTCTGACCAAAAGTTTCGCGCCCGTAAATATTCTATGTGCTCACAAAGTCGTTTCACAATAATTTTTTTGGTTTTTTTACACCAGCCACAAAAAAATGTCGGTATTCTGCGAAATTTGGTGTATAGATATAGAATGTCGAGATGTACGCACTAAATTTTTGTTCGGATTTTTTTTCTCATTTTGAAATAGTTTTACCTGTGACAGGACCATATGCCCCATGTGCCAAAGTGATTTTCCACTTTCGGTAGCCCCTCCTTTCGCACTGTTGGCCCCCAGCCGGCGGTGGTCACCGCCCCCCTGACGCGCACCACTTCGGCCGTGTCAGCCACCTACAATCCTTGAGGGCGGTTGCTCGATCCCTTCAGCCACCAACATGGCGCTCTCGGATCTTGTTTTCCAACATGGCTTCGATTTTGAAGACAATATGCATAGAAGTTTGGGACAAAAATTCCCCTCCCCCTCCCGTGAGCTTCTGGGAGGCGAACCCTAGCACCGCCGTCGAGACTACCCTCCTTCCCTCCCTCCTCGGTCTGGTGTCTCTGGTCACGGATCTGGCGTTGCATGAGGTGGGGTGGTCGATGGCGGCCCCGACAGCGGATGGGGTAGTAGATCTTGCCAAAGTCGTGGCCTTTGCTGTCGCTCGAAGGCATTCTGGTTGCAGGGCGGCGACTCTGCTGGTGGGAGGCACATTGGTCGTGGGCAGATTTCACGGTTGGGTGCAGGCCGGACAACCATGGCCGCTCAGGGGCATGGCTGCGGGTGGTTTGCGAAGCAGGGATGCAATGGAGGGGTATGCATCACGGTACAACAATTGCCCAGTTCCTATACTGGTCAACGGTTGCGGCGTTCGTGGATGTCGTTCTCCTCCCCGCAGGCTCTGTCATGGTGCCCCCTTTGCTTTTGTGATGCTCCAGGTGAAAACTTGATCTTTGGGATCAGATGGTGGCGGCTTACCGTGGCCGCTCCCTTCTTGGAGGCATAATCTAGGAGCCCTCGCTCATGCATTGTCTGTCTCACCTCTCCTTGGTGTATCGCTCATCTCGGTGATAGTCTCTGTCGACTCCAGCGTTTCTTCTTCACTCATGTTTAGGTTACTTAGTTGTTGTTGGGGTGGTGTGTCGGTGTCCGGCACCTTTCTATATTGTCTTGGTTGTGTGCGTTGTGTTCGGTGGTAGAGTGCGTTTGTATCAATTTGCTCGGATGTTGTGGTGATGGTTTCTTTATATATAAAGCGGGGAACCCTTTTTCGCTACAAGTTTTGGGACTCGAGTGAACTCCTTAGAAGGTGGCAATGCAAGAGAAAAAAAATTGGTGGCTCAGATCACAAGATCTAGGATTCGTCTCAATCCAGATTTAGTGGGACTCATCCTGCAATCTTTACTTTGGAAGAAGTAAATATGGTGGAAGCATCTACCACTACTGCTCAAGCGCATGTCAGCGGGGAAGTTGAACTGTGCCCTTTGCTCTTGGTACTTAGGGCATCTTCAGCCGCGCCTCCAGGAAGGCCTCCCCAGGCGATTTTTTCACGGCAGCGCCGAAAAAACGGCCCAGTCGCGACCCCAGGAGCCCGATTTTCGCCGGCTTGGGCCGAAAACAGCGCCGGCGGACCCAGCCCGAACCCGGCGCGCTGGGGGGCGCCCGGGGGCGCCGGGGCGAGCTGTTTTGGCGTGAAAAGACGCGGGCCAGCCGCGTCAGCGACTCGGCGCCTCGTCTTCCCCCAACGGCCTCGGTTCCCGCGGGGAATCAATGGCAAGGCTGCCGTCGGTCAGCCTTGCCATTGATTCCTCACGGGCGGCGCTTCACGGGATGGCGCGCCGATGCCTCCCCTCCCTCGCACGCGTACACATGGGCGCGGCCCGGCTATAAAAGTCAGCGGCCTCCACTCGCCTGTGCCCACACCAGCCCCGCCCCTCGCCGCCGTCCAGCCCCTCCCTCTCCCTGCCTCTCCCGAGCGCCGCCGCCCAGCCCCTCCCTCTACCTCTCCCGAGCCCGCCCAGCCCCGCCGTCGCCATGGCAGAACGCTTCCCCGGAGACGAGGCGGCGGCCAACGGCTTCGGCCGCCGTTCGCTCCGCGAACAGGACTCCTGGCTCCTGTTCCAGGCGAACATCCCGGCGCCGCCGGACATGAGCGCCGGGCCAACGGGGTGGAGACTCAGCGCCGGGGGAGTGTGCATTCCCCCGTTGCCCGACGTCGTGGCGAAGCCGAAGTACTTCGCCGAGGAGGTCGAGATCGTGCGCGCGTCCCTCACCGACGCCCAACTCTCCCTCCCCTAGTACGCCACCGACAACCACGTGGCCTGGGCGGCGTATTTCGAGCGCCGCCAGCAGCAGCGATTGGCGTCCACCAACGGCGCGCCGGTGGTCGGCGGCCGGCAGAACAGCGAGGGGCGCCACCTCTGGTGGGGCGTCCCCGGCCGCACACTCAAGGGCGTGCTCACGTACCTCGAGGGCGGCAACGACCCGCCGTTGGCGTACCCCCCGGCGCAGCACCGGCGCGTCGGGCCATGGGCGCCAAGGAGGTTCGGGTCCTCCTCCTCCTCTTCCTCCTCCCGATCCTCATCGCACTCCTCCGGCACTCCGGCCCTGCTCGGCGTCAAGGCCGAGCCCGCGGCGAAGTCGCCGCTCGGCCGACGCACTCGCAGCGCCGGCATCGTCATCAACGAGGACGGCCGGCGCGCCTCCTCCTCGTCGGCTCCTCCGCGCTTCGTCAAGCCAAAGACGGAGCCGGGGCTGGCGCCGGTGAAGGCGGAGTTCGACGACAACGGCGCGGCCCTAGAATGGGCGCGCCAGGACTCCATTGCGATGGAGAAGGCGCGCCGGGAGAAGGTGAAGGAGCGCCAGCGCGCCGCCCTGCGCCGCCCCGCGCCGCTTCGAGGAGCGCCAACGCGGCCGCGATGAAGACGGGGTCGTCGTCCTATGCGACAGCGACGCTGACGACGACGACGCGCCGCCGCCAGTCCGCCATGGCGACGCCGGGTCCAGCAGGGGCGCCCGCGTCAAGGAGGAGAAGGCCGACGACGACGATGGCGGCGACGACTTCAGCCCCTTTCTTTTTTAGATTAGGTTAATGTAATGAAAATGCGCGAATTTCGCCGAAATTAGCCATGTTTAGCCGAAATTTAATTACTTTTTATCATAACTTCACCGAACGACCCTTCTTTCTTTTTTAATACGCGCCTGGGGGCGGCCCTGTGGGCCGACGGCTAGGGACCGACTCGCTCCCAGGGCCATTTTTTGCGCCGGCTCACCCCCAGGCGGCGCTTTTAGACGCCCCCTAAGGGGCCAATGGCTGGAGATGCCCTTAACCGCCATTGCATCGTGGGCGGGCACCACCTCGCCGGTCATGGTGAATGTGACGAACCATTGGTTTTGCCACCCACTTGTGAGACACCCGTTGTAAAACACCACGGAACTTCACGTGTGGTGTCAGAACATAACAAGTTAAAAGTTGATAGAAAAAATGGACATGTCCTTTGATAAAAGTTCGACATATTGAATATGAGAAATTTGACGATACAAAAATTAATCAACGTTCTGCCAAAACACTGGCTCTCACTATGAATCCCTGCAATATTGATATGTTGTATCTGATGGTAACCAATCATGTATTATGTGAAAACTGATTGCTTATTACCGAAAAAAGCTTTCACCCCGCTTTATATATAAAGCACAAATCACCAACAACTCAGTACAACACACGCCACCAACAAACACGCACACACCCAAGGCAGGATACATAGGCGCTGAGCGCAGCAACACCACCCCTAGCACTACAAAAGCCACCGGGGCCTCAACCGTGAACACGCCACCGTGAAGAGAAGAAGCTACATACGACGCTCTGTGAGCTCCAAGGCGGTGCCAACAGGAAGGTTACGACACCGAAGCGCCGCCACCGCCCGACCCAATCAGAGTTTCCCTCAGAGCAACACTCCGAGCAGCGATAGTCGCGACGACGCCTTCAAGAAGGGAACGAGCTTCGCCGTCGCCGGTCAGTTCGAAGAGAGAACATGTTTTCACCCCGACCAATATTCACCGCCACCGAACGCCGCACCCTAGCTACCACGCCGCCCACACGGTCATGGCCACCAGGCAGCACCAAGTCACGAGCTTTGCCCGGGAGCACCGCGACACCACCACCAGGGCCGCCACCCCAGCATCTCTGACCTTGACGCCACCTCACCCGCCTCCCACCGCTACCCCAACCAAAGAGATGAATGGAAAGGAACCGCCTTTCGCACTCCTAAGCAGTCCCCATCGTCGAGACCCGAAGTCTGGCCAAACCTGGCCACCATCGACCCGTCCTGCTGCCGGGTACGAAATGAGCTCGGTCCTGCAGCCGGGCGCGAGATGGGTCAGATCCTGCTGCTAGGCGCGAGACGGGCACGGTCCTGCTGTCGGGCGCAAGACGAGTCCGGTCCTGCTATCGGGTGCGAGACGAGCTCGGACCTGACACCGGGCGTGAGACGGGCGATGGACGCCACTGGGAGAGGGCCAACCCTCCGATGAAGGTAGCGCCTGAATGACGGAGAGAGGAATCAAAGGTCGACAAGGGCGTTCACCGACAGGCAGACGCCGAAAGACCAGCCGCCGCCGTGAAACGACCCAGACCACCGCCATGGGCCACCACCACGCCGAGACCCCGAGGGACTACTCCGAGCCCCCCGCCGATGGCCCCGGGCCAGACCCAAGGAGCAAGCCGGC
The DNA here is from genome assembly GCF_018294505.1 of Triticum aestivum. Classification (NCBI taxonomy): domain Eukaryota; kingdom Viridiplantae; phylum Streptophyta; class Magnoliopsida; order Poales; family Poaceae; genus Triticum; species Triticum aestivum. Next base: position 68,044,799 of record NC_057795.1, read on the forward strand.
AGTCGCCGCCGTCCCCTCCCGAATCCGCAACCAGGACGAGCTCCGGCCACCGCCCTGCGCCACCAGCCGGGTCCCCGGCGACAAATCCAGCTGGATCTGGCCGGAACTCGGCTCGCCCGCAACCACCAGCACCGCCGCCGCCGCGACAGATCCGCCGCCCACCACAGCCACGAAGGCCGCACCTTGCGCAGGATCCGCCGCCGCCTTCAGCCGCCGCTGCCGCCAGCCAGCAGGACGACGGCCGCTAACCCGCGCCGCCCAGTGGCCAGATCTGGCCGATGAAGCCCGGGCACACCCCGCCATCGACAGTGCCCGCCATGTAGGCTGCACCAGCGCGCCGCCGGTGCCAGACGCGGAGCCGCCACGCCCGCAGAATGCCGCGCCGTCGCGCCCACCGCCGCGCGACGCTCCGGCCCGGAAAAGCACGCCCGCGCAGCCCCCACGAGCAAGAGGGTGCCAGCGCCCCGCCGCCGCCAGCACCGGACGAGCTTTGCCCGGCCGTGCCCTCTGGCGGCGGCAGAGCAGGGGAAGAGGAGGAGGAGTGGGGGGCTCGACGGGATCTGGTCGCCCTCCCCGTCACCGCGCGGGGTCGACGCGGGAGGGGTCGGGAGCTGGGACCAATTTTTTTTTAAGAAGCAGAAAGTATGGAAGCATCACTGATTGCTTATTCTCTCCACTAGAATGCACATCCCCGCCAACTGCTCTCATTCTTTTCCTAGTCCTATCAAGTTACTAGAATAAATATGCTACACTACATCTTGTAACAACTACAAACTTTTACTTGAAGAAATATGCTACACTACATTTTAGAACAACTACAAACTTTTACTAAAAGAAATATTCTACACTACATCTTATAAACAACTACAAAATATTACTAGAATAAATATGCTACACAATGGTGGTGGGTGGCCGTGGCTGTGGTGAGTGACGGTGGCGGGTTGTAAGCGGTAGCCCTGTGCCCCTAGCGCCACCAGCCCTCGTGTGTTTGTCTACGAAAAAAGGAATGAGAGAGTGGGGGAGAGGGGGGGGGTGTTTACCACAGTGGAACCAGCAGATGGTGAGAACAGCGAGGGCAACAGGGACGGCGAGGGCAAGTGGTGGTCACGCGTACGACAAGGATGATGACGATGGGGAAGGGCGGCGGTGGTGATGGGGACGGCGAAGATGATGGTAGTGGCAGATGGCGAGGACAACGGACGCGGCAAGATATAGGGGGAAAGGGAGGATAGGGTTTGTGTGGATAAGCCAGGTGTGAGCGGTTTTGTGTCCGCCGCAGCTAATCACCTTCCAGTGGCGGGCACCTCCATGTGTTCGCCGCAACTCAACTTTTTGCAAATCAAGTATATCGTATGGTTATGTTCTTTTCATCCTTTTCACTTCAATTTTTCTATGTTTAATATACACCATTGGAATTGGAAGTTCTATTCTCGAATTTGGCCACTTTTCTTTTTGCTATTTTTGAAGCACTACCTGATTTTTCGGCCACTGGAAAGAGCAAAAAGAACTCTTCGATTCTACATTGCATGTAAACAAGCTCTGAAAAGGAAAAAACTTAGCATGGTGTCTTCATTGGACCCCTGTAGGGTTATTTAAGAGTGTTACAATAAAAATATGACGCTCTTCATGTACAAACCATACACCCTCCGCCGAAAAGTCAGGGTTTCCAACGAAAAACCGCCACCTTCCAAACACAACTATATTTTTTACATGATTTCAACTTCAAACTTTTTATATGATTAATACACTCCATTGGAAGTCTCATGCTCAAATTTGACCACTTTTTTTTGTTGGTTTTCTATTTTCAGAGCACTAACTGATTTTCTGGCCACTAAAAGGGGAATAAAGCTCTTTGGTTGTACATACCATGGAAGCGAGTTTCGAAAAGAATGAAACTTGGCATGGTGTGTGTTAGAGACCTACTGTGCCATGGCTCATGATAACCTTGGCGTGCAAGTTAAACTCCCACCATATAGATAGTTTCCTTATAACAGTCTCATTGTATTTATACCAAACTCTGTAACTCTCCTGTACAATCTATATATGAAGGGGGCTGAACCGAGGCAGGCATCAAGCCGCCCAGTTTATCAATCGTACATGGTATCGAGCACTCCGATCCTCTTCCTCTAGATCCTAGCCGCCGCATCTCCTTTGCCCTAGCAACAGCAGCGGACGTCCTCTCCCTCCACCATACCCTGCCGCTGCATCGCTCCAACACCCCAACCACTCCCACCTTGCCATGGCGTCTGTTGATGAGCTCAAGAAACTTGAGGAAGAACTCAAGAACCGCGAGTCCCTCCTTCAGGCTCGTGAGGAAGAACTCCAGCACCAAGCCGATGAACGGGGAAAGGCCGTCCTTCCTCCTGCTGCCTCTACGTATGCTGCTTCCATCAAGACGTTCGTCCCCATCACCCTCGACCTCCAAGACTCCAACTATGCCAAGTGGCGCGAGCTCTTCCTCGTTGCTCTCGGCCGCTACGGTCTCTCGGCCCACGTTCTCTCTGAGAGCACCCCATCGGACACCTCCTCCAATTCTGATTGGGGTCGCGACGACTTCACTGTCCTCTCTTGGATATATGGCTCGATCTCTCTCGAGCTCTTCGGCATCATCATGAAGTCCGGCTCCACGGCAAAGCAGATTTGGGATGCCATCGCCAACCTCTTCCGCGACAACAAGAAGAGTCGTGCCCTAGCTCTCGACGCCGAATTCCGCAATACTGCTCAAGGGGACATGACGATCTCCGACTACTGTGCAAAGCTCAAGTCTCTAATCGATGCTCTCGATGATGTTGGTCAGCCGGTCACCGACGACACTCTTGTGCTCACCTTGCTCTGTGGACTCAACGAGCAGTACTCCCATCTACGCTCGTTCTTGCCGCTCCAAGTGTCGTTCCCGTCCATCCTTCAGACTCGCTCTGCCCTCGTTCTTGAAGAAGCCCAGAAGAAAACCGACGCCAAGAATTCTGCCGCCACCGCCTTGTGGGCCAGCAGCAACAGCATCCTTCCCAACGCCGGTGGCGAACGCACTCCACCTCCCAATGATGGACGCAACTTCTCCAATGATCGCCGCGGCTCCCCATCCTTCTCTGTTGGATGCGGGGGAAGCAACAACAACCGTGGCCGTGGCCAGGGCGGCCGAGGCCGCCGTGACACCCCCTGGATGTACAACCCTTGGACCGGCCAGCATACCCGCCTTCATCTCCAACAGCAGCCGTCATCATCGCATCAACAACTCCAAGCATCTCCTCCAGCCTGGTTGCCTCACCCTTGGCTCCCCTCTGCTCCAGGAGTCCTCGGCCCTCAACCCATCGTGCCCTCGCCCCAAGCCTATGCGGCTACAGCATGAGCAACCATGCAACACCCTACAACAACTTTAATCAGCAGCAGGTCGACCCGGCTCTCATCACCGCACTCAACAACATGCAACTCCCAAGCAACCAAGAGTGGTACATGGACTCCGGCGCATCCTCCCACATGGCATCTAACCCTGGTATATTCTCCACTTACACCCCTTCTAATGCTCACACAATCACTGTTGGTAACGGTGCTTCTTTACCTGATGGAGCCATGTACCTAGGGTAGGGTCATGGACCTGTCATAGCTACCCTACCCAAAGACATCTCTAGAAGAAACCACCTCTTAGTCGACCTAGAGGTGTTCCACTCGACAAACTCGAGAACACTCGACCATGAAGCTAATCACTCGACCGCCAGAGATATCAAGTCACTCTACGGGTAACGGTCTGTCTTTAAGTAGCCTTAATGGTCTTCATAGCACTTTATGTGGGCGTTACCAGTAAACCCATGTCTTAATGTACTTTAAACCCTGCATAACTGAGGGCTGGAGGGGTCTGGCGAACTCTATATAAGCCACCCCCTCCTCAGTGTAAAGGGTTCGCACCCCTGTAACTCACACGCATATAATCCAGTCGACCGCCTCCGGGCACCGAGACGTAAGGCTGTTATTTCCTCCGAGAAGGGCCTGAACTCGTAAAACTCTTGCGTGTACAACTACTCCATAGCTAGGATCTTACCTCTCCCTTAGTACCCCCCTACATTACTATCAGACTTAGAACCACGACAGTTGGCGCCCACTGTGGGGCGGGTGTCTTAGCGACTTATTGGAGAAGTTGCAATCTTTCCGATCTCCTTGATCATGGTTTCAGGCGGAGTTTTGGTCGAGGGCCGCGAGATCCATCTCGGCACGCTCACATTCATCGCCGATGACTCTGCTTGGCTTCAGGAGGCTCCGCTCGACTACGATGCGCTCCCAGTCTGCGGAGCGACGCACTTTCGCGCCTGCGTCCGCGTCCTCCTGCGGCAACCGTCGACCTAGTATCGGTCGGTCGTGGTGTCATCCTCCCTCCCTGCTTCCCGCCGGCGCAAGCGCTCCGGTCGGTCGAGGCTTTAGCGGTGTGTAAGGCACGCGGTGGCCCGCCAGTCGGCCACCCCCCAAGTCGCGGCAATTGAGCCCGACGAATCTCTCTACGGCCTGTTCGACTGGCTCTGCAAAGACTGCATCCGAGTGCGACAGCAGTGATCCAGTGGTGGAGGTTCTGATGGTCGATGGACCACGCGGTCCTCCCAGTTTTCCAGGCGCTGAAGGAGGCGACGGCGGGGGCGATCCGTCGCATGCCCATGAAGAGTACCTCCCCGAGCTCCAGAGGGAAGAACTTTGCCGCCGGAACATGGATGCACTTCACACTCCTATCGTTGGAGAAACCCCGAGGCTCGCGCCTTAGAGGACGCGCGCTTGGCCAACTTGGCTGAGCGCACTCAACTGGAGAACCTTCAGCGAGCACTCGACGAGCGTGCGCGCAATGGGTTCCGGACTCCAGTCGACGTCAGCTCTTTCCACCACCGACTCAGGTATATCGAACTCCGATTCAGAATTTAGCAGCTGCAGCCCATATAGCAGAGTCAATTCAGCCTTCCGAGTCAGAGGCTGGCAGAGGCTTGATGCAGATCAGAGATTTGCTCCGGGCAGCAGGAGATCAAAATTCAGCTGTATCACAGTCGCGGAACAGGATTCACAGCAGATCTGTGGCTGCGAATACAGTCCAGTCGGCTCATAGCCCCAGATCGCCCCCGAGGTGTGAGGGGCATGGAGACCGGCACGATCAGTACAAGAACCGTGAGCAGTATGATCACCGATTCGATCGCGATGATCGACGTTGAGTGCCCACCCCTCCCCCAAGGGGTGGATCCTACGCACCTCGACAGCAGAATGATAGACGCCAGCACAGTGGTGGGCAAAGGATTCCAGTCGACCCCAGGGAACCAGGCTTTGATGCGAGGTCCATCATCGTTCAAGGCCTGGTCGACCGGAACAGAGCTCACAGAGAGGGTCACGATAGAGATGTATCCACCAGGAGCCGAGTGCATGTCTCAGGACCAGAGTGTTTCAGCAGAGCCATCAGGGCCGCAGTGATTCCCCCCAACTTTAGGTTGGCGACTGGAGTCAGTAAGTTCAATGGTGAGTCTAAGCCTAATACTTGGCTTGAAGACTACCGAGTGGCTATCTAGATCGGTGGCGGAAATGACGAGGTGGCCATGAAACATTTGCCTCTTATGTTGGAGGGATCGGCCAGAGCATGGCTGAATCAGTTGACACTCAGCAGCATTTACACGTGGGAAGATCTTTCCCGAGTGTTTGTTAGAACATTTGAAGGAACATGCAAGAGACCAGCAGGACTGACAGAGCTGCAATCTTGTGTGCAGAAGTCGAATGAGACTTTGAGAGATTACATCCAGAGATGGATCACATTACATCACACAGTAGAGAATGTATCTGATCACCAGGCAGTCTGCGCCTTCAAGGAAGGCGTTAAGTACAGAGAGCTAAGCCTGAAATTCGGTCGAACCGGAGACATGTCTCTGAGTCGAATGATGGAGATAGCCACCAAATATGCCAATGGTGAGGAAGAGGATCTGCTCCGGAGTGGCAAGCACAAGTCAGTCGCCCAGGAAACCGGACGAGGGAACTCCAGTCGGAAGCAAAAGCGGAAAGCCAAGCCAGCTGCTCCTGGAGAAGCCTTGGCCGTGACTCAAGGAAAGTTCAAGGGGAAGCCCAAAGGGCCTTGGAACCCCAAGAAAGTGAAGGATAAAGAAGGAAATGATGTGATGGATTTGCCGTGTCACATCCACATGAAAAAAGATGAAGAGGGTAATTTCATTTACCCGAAGCATACCACTCGACAGTGTCGACTCTTGATACAATAGTTCCAAGGGAAACAGTCCAAGGATAAGGAAAAGGAGTCGGATAAAGTTGAGGACAAGGGGGATAGTGACGAGGAATATCCTCAGGTCAACTCCACTCTGGTGATTTTTGCTGACGTTGAGAGCAAAATTCGACTGAAAGTTATAAACCGAGAGGTGAATATGGTTGCTCCAGCGACACCCAATTATCTGAAGTGGTCTCAGACGGCCATCACATTCGACCAGTCTGATCACCCGACGCACATAGCCACCCCTGGGAGGCAAGATCTGGTTGTCGACCCAGTCGTCGAAGGTACTCGACTGACGAAAGTGTTGATGGATGGCGGCAGTAGTTTGAATATACTGTACGTAGAGACACTGAAAGGGATGGGCATTCCGATGTCCAGACTCAACACAAGCAACATGAGTTTCTATGGAGTCATTCCTGGCAAGAAGGCCGCGTCACTCGGCCAGATTGCTCTCGATGTGGTTTTTGGTGATTCCAAAAACTTCCGCAAAAAAAAGTTGACATTTGAGGTTGTGGATTTCCGAAGTTCCTATCATGCTATTTTGGGCAGGCCAGCTTATGCACGTTTTATGGCTCGACCATGCTACATATACCTTAAATTAAAGATGCCTGGCCCCAAAGGTGTGATCACTGTTACTAGCAATCGTAAGAAGGCGGAAGAGTGCTTTCAGAAAGGCTCAAAGATCGCCGATGCTCAGATGGTAGTAGAAGAGTGGCAGGAACACCAGAGAAATGCAGACCCGAGTGATTTGTTGCGAGCCAAGAAGCCCGCTACGAAGTCAGCGTTTCAGTCATCCGGTGAGACAAAACCAGTTCACATCCACCCGACCGACCCCAACGCTGCTCCGACTAATATCTCCACAACACTCGACCCCAAATAGGAAGAAGCGCTCATCCAGTTCCTCCGTGAGAACTGGGACATCTTTGCATGGAAACCTATTGACATGCCAGGTGTACCCAGGGGGCTGGCTGAGCACCGTCTACGAGTCGATTCAAAGGCAATACCTGTCAAGGAACATCTGCGACGGTCCGCCGTCCAGAAAAGGAAGGCTATTGGTGAAGAGGTGGCTCGGCTCTAGGCAACAGAGTTTATCCGAGAGATTTACCACTCCGAGTGGCTCGCCAATGTTGTCATGGTCCCCAAGAAGGACAAGTCACTTCGCATGTGCATTGACTTTAAGCATATCAATCGGGCCTGCCCGAAAGATCATTTCCCTCTCCCCTGCATCGACCAAATAGTCGACTCAACTGCGGGATGTGAGCGGTTGTGTTTCTTAGACGCCTATTCCGGGTACCATCAGATCCGTCTATACGGACCTGATGAGATCAAAACAGCTTTCATCACCCCATTCGGGTGCTTCTGTTATGTCACTATGCCATTCGGCCTCAAGAATGCCGGAGCCATGTTCATGAGGATGATTCAGAAGTGTTTACTCACTCAAATCAGTAGGAATGTGGAAGCATACATGGATGATATTGTGGTCAAGTCACAGAAAGGTTCCGACCTGCTGACTGACCTCGCTGAAATGTTTGCCAACCTCAGGAGGTATGATATCAAGCTTAATCCATCAAAGTGCATATCCATTCCCAGTGGTGTGTTTTTGGAACATATCCATGCGCCGTCGGTTCAAGAGGACCCATTCACCGAAGAAGCCCCGTAGCCGAAAAGTGCCACGGATCCGACTGAAGTCGAGGTCCCAGCCGTGGTCGACCTGATCATGGAAGTTTTGGTTATCACTCCTGACTGGATAGTGCCTTACATCGCATATATCCTAAGGAAAGAGCTCCCAGATAATGAAGAAGAGGCTCGACAGATCGTCCGTCGATCCAAGGCCTTTACTGTCATGAAGGGACAGTTGTATAGAGAAAGCGCGACTGGAGCCAGTCAGAAATGCATAACGCCGGAAGAGGGTCGGATAATTCTCAACGATATCCACTCGGGGACCTGTGGCCATCATGCGTCCTCTCGGACTATCGTGGCTAAAGCATACCGAGCGGGTTTTTACTGGCCCAGAGCAAATGAAATGGCAAAAGAGATAGTCGACAACTGTGAAGGATGTCAGTTCTACTCCCATATGTCGCACAAGCCCTCCTCAGCCTTGAAGACCATTCCAATCGTCTGGCCTTTCCTTGTTTGGGGTTAGATATGGTTGGGACACTGAGAACTAGCAGGAGCGGCTTCACCCATGTACTGGTGGCAGTCGACAAGTTCACCAAGTGGATCGAAGCCAAGCCTATTAAAAATCTTGATGCTAGCACTACCATCAGCTTCATCAGAGAATTGATATTGAGATATGGAGTTCCACATAGCATCATCACCGATAATGGGTCAAACTTCGGTTCCGACCAATTCAAAGCCTTCTGCGCCTCTCAAGGCACACGAGTCGACTACGCTTCAGTCGCCCACCCCCAGTCGAATGGACAAGCAGAAAGAGCAAACGGCCTAATTCTCAAAGGACTGAAACCCCGGTTGATGCGTGATCTCAAGCACGCAGCAGGCGCATGGGTCGACGAACTTCCATCAGTTCTTTGGTGGTTGAGGACTACTCCAAACCGGTCGACTGGGAGAACTCCATTCTTTCTGGTCTATGGAGCTGAAGCGGTTCTGTCAAGTGGCCTGCTTCACAATGCACCGCGAGTCGAGCTCTACTCTGAAGTCGAAGCAGAGCAAGCCCAGCAGGATGCAGTCGACCTTCTAGAAGAAGAAAGAGAGATGGCCATGATCCGATCGACCATCTATCAGCAAGACTTGCGTCGATTCTATGCCAGAAATGTGAAGAGTCGAACCTTCCAAGAAGGAGACATGGTCCTCTGAGTGGACCAACAGAAGCCGTACAAACTCGCCCCTACTTGGGAAGGCCCCTTCGTCGTCACCAAAGTTCTCCACAACGGAGCATACCGTCTTTACAACGTCGATCGCCAGATTGACGAGCCATGAGCTTGGAATGCGGATCTACTCCGCCCCTTTTAAACTTAAGTACTCACTCGGATGAGATGTAATAAAAGTACTCCTATAATTTATTTATCAAAGGCAAAAGTGTTATAATTTTCCCAATAATTGTTGCTTTTGCTTATGTAAGAAATCCCCCAGTGGGTAGCTTAGTTGCGAACCCGTTTCGCCTAAGTTCGTAAAAAAAATCTGCTGAGTGACGGGCAAGCCTCTCACTCGGAGACTTAGATGCGAATCCGTTTCGCCTAAGTGTTTGAAATCCTACCGAGTGAAGAGCAAACCTCCTACTCGGGGGCTTAGCTGCGAATCCGTTTCGCCTAAGTTGTTTGAAATCCTACCGAGTGAAGAGCAAACCTCTCACTCGGGGGGCTTAGCTGCGAATCTGTTTCGCCTAAGTGTTTGAAATCCTACTGAGAAGAGAGCAAACCTCCCACTCGAGGGCTTAGTTGCAGTCCATTACTCGCCTAAGTGTTTGAAATCCTACCGAGTGGTGAGCCTGCCTCTCACTCGGAGGCTTAGCTGCAGTCCAGTACTCGCCTAAGTGTTTAAAAATCCTACTGAGTGGAGAGCAAACCTCCCACTCGGAGGCTTAGCTGCAGTCCAGTACTCTCCTAAGTGTGAAATTCATTTCGATCCGCAAGGACGACGAGGTGCAGGTCGACTGCTACCTTCTCCTTCGAGTTACGACACAAACACAATGAGAAGTAATAAAAATCCTACCGAGTGGGGAGCAAACCTCCCACTCGGGGGCTTAGATGCGGTCCAGTACTCGCCTAAGTATTTGAAATCCTACCGAGTGGTGAGCCTGCCTCTCACTCGGAGGCTTAGCTACAGTCCAGTACTCGCCTAAGTGTTTAAAAATCCTACTGAGTGGAGAGTAAACCTCCCACTCGGGGGCTTAACTGCGGTCCAGTACTTACCTAAGTATTTGAAATCCTACCGAGTGGTGAGCCTGCCTCTCACTCGGAGGCTTAGCTGGAGTCCAGTACTCGCCTAAGTGTTTAAAAATCCTACCGAGTGGAGAGTAAACCTCCCACTCGGGGGCTTAGCTGCGGTCCAGTACTCGCCTAAGTATTTGAAATCCTACCGAGTGGTGAGCCTGCCTCTCACTCGGAGGCTTAGCTGCAGTCCAGTACTCGCCTAAGTGTTTAAAAATCCTACCGAGTGGAGAGCAAACCTCCCACTCGGGGTCTTAGATGCAGTCCAGTGCTCGCCTAAGTGTTTAAAATCCTACCGAGTGGTGAGTCTTCCTCACACTCGGGGGCTTAGCTGCAGTCTAGTACTCGCCTAAGCATTTAAAAATCCTACCGAGTGGTGAGTCTGCCTCTCACTCGGGGGCTTAGCTGCAGTCCAGTGCTTGCCTAAGTGTTTAAAATCCTACCGAGTGGTGAGTCTGCCTCACACTCGGGGGCTTAGCTGCAGTCCAGTACTCGCCTAAGCATTTAAAAATCCTACCGAGTGGTGAGTCTGCCTCTCACTCGGGGGCTTAGCTGCAGTCCAGTACTCGCCTAAGCATTTGAAATCCTACCGAGTGGTGAGTCTGCCTCTCACTCGGAGGCTTAGCTGTAGTCCAGCACTCGCCTAAGTATGAAAATCATTCCGACCCGCAAGGACGATGAGGTGCAGGTCGACTGTTACCTTCTCCTCCGAGCTTCGGCACAAATACAACATGCGCTCTGCAATGACGACGAGGTGCAGGTCGATTGCTACCTTCTCCTTCGAGCTTCGGCACAAATACAATGTGCGCTTCATCCTGGGACGCAAGGACGCAAGTCGACTGCGATCTGTGCTTCAACCTGCAAGAGTACGTCCCAAGCACAAAAATCTATTCCGAGCAAAGAACTATGTTCGTTCGAAGACAAATGCAAACATATTCAACTGCAAACCCAAGTTCAGATAGCATCCTACGGATCCAGAAGTGCTCAGGCATCGAGCCTGTTAAAATTTATCGGTTACAAAAACCACTCGGCATTCCGAGGCAAATTTAAGGCATCAAGCATAGAAGTTTTTTACTTCTCCGGTGGAGGACTGGAAGGCGCGAAAAACTCGTCCAGGTCGATTCCATGAGCAATCCAAGTGGCAGAAGCAATGAATGTATCCATGAAGGATCGGAAGTCATGCTTCTTAGTATTGGCCACCTTGAGGGACGCCAGCTTTTCCTCTGGTGCATCTTTGCAGTGAACACGGACTAAAGACAGAGCTACATCAGCGCCGCACCTGGCAGAAGACTTCTTCCATTCTTGCACTCAGCTTGGGACTTCATTCAGTCGAGTCATCAAAGACTCGAGGTCGTTCTGAAGCGTCTCCCCTGGCCAGAGTGTCGTGTCGATTCGCGACACCGCAACCTTCAGTCGGGAAAGATAGTCAACCACACCAGCGACTCGTGACTCCAGTCAAAGCACGTTCATGGCAGCATCATCCTTCACAGGAGAGTTGATGGGATCCAGGCCTGTCTCCACTCGACTGGTCTCCTCCTCGAAATTTTGGCAGAATTCTGTACACACAAGTCAAACATAAACCAGCAGTTCCGTGACGAATCAACAGTGACAAGTCAGTTGAGTGAGAAAGGTTACCTTCAAGCATGAGGAACAACTTCTTGGCGAGCCCTCCCAGATAGGCTTCCAGATCATTCTTCTTCCCCACTAGTTCACTAGCCTTGTCACTTAGAGCAATCTTGTCGTTCTTCGGACGGCTAACTTCCTTGTTGGCCGCATCGAGAGCAGCTTTCAGGTTGGCGTTCTCTTCTTCAAGTTTGCCGACTGAAGCCAGCTTCTCTTCCGCAAGCTTCATTTTGTCCAGAGCCACCTTCTGCACTTCAGCAAGTTCCTGGTCCTTCTTCTTCAGAGCCTCCTTCGTTTTTTCCGCAAAATGACAAGGAGGTCAGAATCAATAATGTGCAGAAGGATGTGAATAGTCGTCAAGTTCTCACCAATCGTACCTTTTGCCTCGTCCTTCGCCTTCTGAAAGTTCTCCTGAACGAGTTTCAAGTCAAGGTCGAGCTGGATATGTTTCTTTTCCAACTCAGTGTAACGAGCCACAAGTTCGCAAGATTTCTGCAAAGAGTCAGTCGACAGATATCAAAGAGATGTTACTTCCAAGTAACTAAGAGAAAAACCGTAGCATTTCTAAGACTACAGTCGAATCAAAATATTCAACAGTAGTCTCGAGGACTACACCCAGTGGGTGCACTCAACGTGCCCCCACTTGTTTTATCGACTTGATCCGATCAGTCGACCCAAAAGAACAAAGAGATTGTGGTTCCAAAACCATAGCTAGCTGCCAGCAGTCAGTCATGGTCTCATCACGATCTACCAAAAAAACAGGATCTTCAGACTACAGTCGACTGCCAGCAGTCCACCGTAGTCTCGGGGACTACACCCAGTGGGTGCACTCAGCGTGCCCCCACCGGTTCCAAGATTCCATTCGACATGGTTTATCCAGACCGACCACCGAAGTTGGAATGAGAAAATTCAAAATACATAGACCACGGTCGACTGCCAGCAGTCGACCATAGTCTCGGGGACTACACCCAGTGGGTGCACTCAGCGTGCCCCCACCAGTTCAAAAGTTCAAAAAATCAATCGACACACCCAGTGGGTGTACAGATTCAAAGATCTTCGGAAAGGAAATCTTCAGATTGCATATCCTAACAGAACAAGCGGTGTTCAACTAACCTGTACATTGCTCTGAAGAGTTGAGCTAGCATCGTAAGCTGCTTGGCTGGCGTCTCGGATCGCCTTCACCTGTTCCATCATGACCCCTGCTTGGCGTATAGCTTCCTTAGTAGCGCTTGCTTGGTCCTCTGGGACGTGGTGCGTGGCGAAAAGAGAAGGCGGATTAGCACTCGACGACGAAGGGCGAGCACTCGTCAGCGGCACAGCAAAAAACACGGTAGCCCGAGTGACGTTGCCTCCCTCTCAAACCAGCATCTCAGGTGCTGATACAACCTGAGCAGTCTTGGCAGCAGGCGCCTTCTTGTTCCTCCTCTACCTCAGCGGCTCCTCATCATCGTCATCAGGGAGATCAATGACATGAGGTGGAGCTACAAGAAGGATTCAAGGTTAAAGATGAAGATCCAATCGACCGAAAGCAAAACGACAGAGACCGTACCAAGGTTGGAGGTGGCAACATCTTCCATTTCTTGATCCTCGTTCCTGACTGAGGTCTCAGAGGTAGCAGCACTGCAGATTCCAGCAATCAGTCGGTTAGCCAACGAGTCGACCAAGAGCTTATTCATGCCAAACGAGAAAACACAAATTCTGCTATTACCAGGAAATAGTGGGAATCACCATCTTCATCTTCGGCAAGGCCTTCGTCGGCTTTGATGACGTCGCTCGAGGTTGCTTCGACGCTTTCTCAGTCGGCGCCGGAGAGGTCGTCCGAGGGCGTTTTGTTGACTGTCCAGTGGTCACAGTTGCTTTGCCACGCTTGACTGCGGGGTCATGGGCGAGCTTGGATCGCCTTTCAGTGCGGGGAGGGTCGACTTCCTCCTCCTCCTCCTCACTAGTAACGTCGTCTTCTTCATCCTCCTCACCATCGGATTGCCACTCCTCCTGACTTTCACCTCCACTCCCCTCCTCTTCGATCTATTATTGCGCCCTGTTGGGCATCGAGTACATATCAGTAGTTTCCTGGAAGACAACAAACAAGACAACAGTCAGTCGACTGAACTCTAGCAAAACAGAATGAAAGAAGTAGGATCATAGTCGGAGAAATAGAATCGGACCTTGTTTGGCCCATATGATTGGTCGAGTGGAGGGATCCTCCTGGCTCCTCAGGGGTTGTCCTTGTTCCGTGTGATGGCAGTCATCCACCTCTCCAGTGTGGCAGCCTCGACCTCCTCCGGGTGGACCTGAGTGGTGTCTTCAGTGCCAGAATACATCCACATCGGATGATCTCTATACTGAAGCGGTTGAATGCGTCGACGAAGGAAGACCTCCAGAAGATCCATGCTAGTCACCCCGTCACGGATAAGTTGGACTACATGCTCGACCAGCACCTTAACCTGAGCCTTCTCCTCCGGGACCACCTTCAGAGAGGACGGCTTGCTCACCCGATCCATGGAGAAAGGAGGGAGCCCAGTTGACTGCCCTGGCATCGGCTGGTCTTGGCAGTAGAACCAGCTCGACAGCCACCCTTGGACCGACTCAGGAAGGACCATGGCTGGAAAGGCACTCTTACCCCTCATTTGGACTCCAAGACCCCCACACATCTGGATCACTTGGGTTCTCTCGTCACTCGGATTGGCCTTTTTTACCGTTTGGGAGCGACAGGTGAAGATGTGTTTGAAAAGGCCCCAATGCAGCCGACAACCCAAGAAATTCTCACACAAAGATACAAAGGCAGCGAGATACACGATGGAGTTGGGGGTGAAGTGGTGGAGCTATGCCCCAAAGAAGTTCAGAAATCCCAGAAAGAAAGGGTGGGGCGGCAAAGAAAACCCGCGGTCAACGTGATTGGCTAAGAGGACACACTCACCCTCCTGAGGCTGCGGTTGCCACTCCTTCCCCGGGAGCCTCGCTGATCCATGAGGGATCAGCCCCTCATCGGCCAGGTCGTCAAGATCCTTCTGGCGGATGGTCGAGTGGATCCAGTCGCCCTGGATCCAGCCCTGCGGCAGACCGGCCCGCGACGAGGATCCACCTCGACTAGTCGCTCTTCCCTTCGCCTTCGCTGTCGCCTTCTTCGCCTGCTCCAAAGCCGTCGTCTTCTCCTTCACCATTGTCGCCGGCGAAGCATGCGCGAAGCAGCGGCGCTAGGGCAGAGGCGAGCGCGGCGGAGAAATCCGGAGAAGAGAGGGGGGAATGAAGGCGCACTATTCAAAAAACCCCGTCCGGCGCTTTATATAAGGCTGCTTCCGAGTGGTTGACATGTAGGCCCGGGCGATCCTGTCAAATCCTGCAACAGTCGCGCGTGCGATAAGTGGCAAAAAAGGTGGCGCGGAGATCAAGGCGTCCCTGCCTTATCCTGTCCGATTGCTATGGTCTCGCCCCGTCCCGCGCACTTCCCAAAATTCGAATCCCACAAAATCCGCGGGTTGCAGAAAAACTCGTCAGGCGGAAGATCTCCTCCGCTCTGTCACTCGGAGCTCTCCAAGTGAAAACTTCACTCGACAGATATAAAGAATGGATCAAGGCAACTGAAAAAGAAATTGACGCTGTCACCTAAAGTTCATTGATCTAAGACAAGACATACTCATAGCACAAGAAATGGGTCGGAAGAATTCTCAACTCCTTCCCCATTCAAACCTCGATCCATTCGGGGGCTAATGATGGAGCTATGTACCTAGGGTAGGGTCATGGACCTGTCATAGCTACCCTGCCCAAAGACATCTCTAGAAGAAACCACCTCTCAGTCGACCTAGAGGTGTTCCACTCGACAAACTCGAGAACACTCGACCATGAAGCTAATCACTCGACGGCCAGAGATCTCAAGACACTCTGCGGGTAACGGTCTGTCATTAAGTAGCCTTAATGGTCTTCATAGAACTTTATGTGGGCGTTACCAGTAACCCCCTGTCTTAATGTACTTTAAACCCTGCATAACTGAGGGCTAGAGGGGTCTGGCGAACTCTATATAAGCC
This sequence comes from Triticum aestivum, assembly GCF_018294505.1. Taxonomy (NCBI): domain Eukaryota; kingdom Viridiplantae; phylum Streptophyta; class Magnoliopsida; order Poales; family Poaceae; genus Triticum; species Triticum aestivum. The sequence continues at coordinate 68,060,557 of NC_057795.1, forward strand.
ACCCCCCTCCTCAGTGTAAAGGGTCCGCACCCTTGTAACTCACACGCATATAATCTAGTCGACCGCCTCCGGGCACCGAGACGTAGGGCTGTTACTTCCTCCGAGAAGGGCCTGAACTCGTAAAACTCTTGCCTGTACAACTACTCCGTAGCTAGGATCTTGCCTCTCCCTTAGTACCCCCCTACATTACTGTCAGACTTAGAACCACGACATTACCTATCTCTCATATTGGTTCCCACACTCTACCCTCTCGGTCTCAACCTCTCTATTTAAATCATGTCCTCGTTGTTCCTCATATAATCAAAAATCTTCTCGCTATTCGTCAACTCACAACTGATAATTATGTTTCTATTGAGTTTGACCCTTGGGGTTTTTCTGTGAAGGCACTTCCTACTCGGACCGAGATTCTTCGATGCAATAGCTCTGGACCACTATACTCCGTATGTCCACCACCACCACCCGAAGCCCACATCATCACCGTCTCCCTCGACATCTAGCATCGTTGTTTGGGTCATCCTGGTTATCACACCATGAAGCGCCTCCACCACCAGCAGAATATTCCATCTTCTAGAGTTACACCATCTATATGTCATGCTTGTCAACTTGGACGTCATTTTAGATTGCCCTTTTATCCTTCGACTTCATATACTGTCAAACCCTTTGCGTTACTACATTGTGATCTTTGGACTTCTCCTGTACCTAGCACTTCTGGTTATCTATATTATCTTGTGATAGCTGATGATTATACTCATTATTTTTGGACGTTTCCACTTTGAAAAAAAATCAGATGTCTATGCCACGTTTCTTACTTTTCATGCCTATGCCCGCACCCAGTTTGACCTACCCATTGTTGCCATCCAAAGTGAAAATGGTCGCGAATTCGACAATACCAAGTTAGACTCTTTCTGTGCTTCCCAAGGTATCACCTTTCGATTTTCTTGTCCATATACCTCTCAACAAAATGGCAAAGCTGAATGAGCAATTCACACAACCAATAGTGTCATCTGCACAGTTCTCATCCAAGCCTCTCTCCCACCATCTTTTTGGGCCGAAGCTCTTCACACTGCCACCTTCCTCATCAATATTCGTCCCACTTCGTCTACAAATTTTCTCACCCCATATACTTGTTGGGGAACGTAGTAATTTCAAAAAAAATCCTACGCACACGCAAGATCATGGTGATGCATAGCAACGAGAGGGGAGAGTGTGTACACGTACCCTCGTAGACCGAAAGCGGAAGCGTTATAACAACGCGGTTGATGTAGTCGTACGTTTCACGGCCCGACCGATCAAGCACCGAAACTACGGCACCTCCGAGTTCTAGCACACGTTCAGCTCGATGACGATCCCCGGACTCCGATCCAGCAAAGTGTCGGGGAAGAGTTCTGTCAGCACGACGGCGTGGTGATGATCTTGCTGTTCTACCATCGCAGGGCTTTGCCTAAGCACCGCTACAATATTATTGAGGACTATGGTGGAGGGGGGCACCGCACACGGCTAAGAGATCTCAAGGATCAATTGTCGTGTCTCTGGGGTGCCCCCCCCCCCCGCCCCCGTATATAAAGGAGCAAGGGGAGTGCGGCCGGCCAGGAGGAGGGCGCGCTAGGAGGAGTCCTACTCCCACCGGGAGTAGGACTCCCCCCCTTTTCCATGCTGGACTAGGACTTGGGGGGGGGGAAGGAGAGAGAGAGGGGAAAGGAAAGGGGGGGCGCCGCCCCCCCCCCCTCCTTGTCCAATTCAGACTTGGGGGGGAGGGGTGCACGGCTGCCCTTTGGCCTCCTCTCCTCTTCCTCCGCTAGGCCCATTAAGGCCAATTAAGTTACCGGGGGGGGGGGGTCCGGTAACCTCCCGGTACTCCGGTAAAATGCCGATTTCACCCGGAACACTTCCGATGTCCAAACATAGGCTTCCAATATATCAATCTTCATGTCTCGACCATTTCGAGACTCCTCGTCATGTCCGTGATCACATCCAGGACCCCGAACAACCTTCGGTACATCAAAACATATAAACTCATAATGAAACTGTCATCGTAACTTTAAGCGTGCGGACCCTACGGGTTCAAGAACAATGTAGACATGACCGAGACACGTCTCTAGTCAATAACCAATAGCGTAACCTGGATGCTCATATTGGCTCCCACATATTATATGAAGATCTTTATCGGTCAGACCGCATAACAACATACATTGTTCCCTTTGTCATCGGTATGTTACTTGCCCGAGATTCGATCGTCGGTATCTCAATACCTAGTTCAACCTCGTTACCGGCAAGTCTATTTACTCGTTCCGTAATACATCATCTCACAACTAACTCATTAGTTGCAATGCTTGCAAGGCTTAAGTGATGTGCATTACCGAGAGGGCCCAGAGATACCTCTCCGACAATCGGAGTGACAAATCCTAATCTCGAAATACGCCAACCCAACATGTACCTTTGGAGACACCTGTAGAGCTCCTTTATAATCACCCAGTTATGTTGTGACGTTTGGTAGCACACAAAGTGTTCCTCCGGTAAACGGGAGTTGCATAATCTAGTAGTCACAGGAACATGTATAAGTCATGAAGAAAGCAATAGCAATATACTAAACGACCGTGTGCTAAGCTAATGGAATGGGTCATGTCAATCACATAATTCTCCTAATGATGTGATCCCGTTAATCAAATGACAACACATGTCTATGTTTAGGAAACATAACCATCTTTGATCAACAAGCTAGTCAAGTAGAGGCATACTAGTGACACTCTGTTTGTCTATGTATTCACACATGTATTATGTTTCCGGTTAATACAATTCTAGCATGAATAATAAACATTTATCATGATATAAGGAAATAAATAATAACTTTATTATTGCCTCTAGGGCATATTTCCTTCAGTCTCCCACTTGCACCAGAGTCAATAATCTAGATTACACTGTAATGATTCTAACACCCATGGAGCCTTGGTGCTGATCATGTTTTGCTCGTGGAAGAGGCTTAGTCAACGGGTCTGCTACATTCAGATCCGTATGTATCTTGCAAATTTCTATGTCTCCCACTTGGACTAAATCCCGAATGGAATTGAAGCGTCTCTTGATGTGCTTGGTTCTTTTGTGAAATCTGGATTCCTTCGCCAAAGCAATTGCACCAGTATTGTCACAAAATATTTTCATTGGACCCGATGCACTAGGTATGACACCTAGATCGGATATGAACTCCTTCGTCTGCTGCTTCCGAAGCAGATATGTACTCCGCTTCACATGTAGATCCCGCCACAACGCTTTGTTTAGAACTGCACCAACTGAGAGCTCCACCGTTCAATGTAAACACATATCCGGTTTGCGATTTAGAATCGTCCGGATCAGTGTCAAGGCTTGCATCAACATAACCATTTACGATGAGCTCTTTGTCACCTCCATAAACGAGAAACATATCCTTAGTCCTTTTCAGGTATTTCAGGATGTTCTTGACCGCTGTCCAGTGATCCACTCCTGGATTACTTTGGTACCTCCCTGCTAAACTTATAGCAAGGTACACATCAGGTCTGGTACACAGCATTGCATACATGATAGATCCTATGGCTGAAGCATAGGGAACTTCTTTAATATTTTCTCTATCTTCTGCAGTGGTCGGGCATTGAGTCTTACTCAACTTCACACCTTGTAACACAGGCAAGAACCCTTTCTTTGCTTGATGCATTTTGAACTTCTTCAAAACTTTGTCAAGGTATGTGCTTTGTGAAAGTCCAATTAAGCGTCTTGATCTATCTCTATAGATCTTAATGCCCAATATGTAAGCAGCTTCACCGAGGTCTTTCATTGAAAAATCTTATTCAAGTTCCTTTTACACTATCCAGAAATTCTATATCATTTCCGATCAGCAATATGTCATCTACGTATAGTATCAGAAATGCTACAGAGCTCCCACTCACTTTCTTGTAAATACAGGCTTCTCCAAAAGTATGTATAAAACCAAATGCTTTGCTCACACTATCAAAGTGTTTATTCCAACTCTGAGAGGCTTGCACCAGTCCATAAATGGATCGCTGGAGCTTGCACACTTTGTTAGCTCCCTTTGGATCGACAAAACCTTCCGGTTGCATCATATACAACTCTTCTTCCAGAAAACCATTCAGGAATGCAATTTTGACATCCATCCGCCATATTTCATAATCATAAAATGTGGCAATTGCTAACATGATTCAGACAGACTTAAGCATCGCTACGGGTGAGAAGGTCTCATCGTAGTCAACCCCTTGAACTTGTTGAAAACCTTTCGTGACAAGTCGAGGTTTGTAGACAGTAACATTACCGTCAGCGTCATTCTTCTTCTTGAAGATCCATTTATTTTCAATTGCTTGCCGATCATAGGGCAAGTCAACCAAAGTCCACACTTTGTTCTCATACATGGATCCCATCTCAGATTTCATGGCCTCAAGCCATTTTGCGGAATCTGGGCTCACCATCACTTCTTCATAGTTCATAGGTTCATCATGGTCTAGTAACATGACTTCCAGAACAGGATTAATGTACCACTCTAGTGCGTATCTTACTCTGGTTGATCTACGAGGTTCGGTAACAACTTGATCTGAAGTTTCATGATCATCATCATGATCTTCCTCACTAATTGGTGTAGGTGTCACAGAAACCTGTTTCTGGGATATAGTACTTTCCAATAAGGGAGCAGGTACAGTTACCTCATCAAGTTCTACTTTCCTCCTACTCACTTCTTTCGAGAAAAACTCCTTCTCCAGAAAGTTTCCGAATTTAGCGACAAACGTCTTGCCTTCGGATTTGTGATAGAAGGTGTACCCAACAGTCTCCTTTAGGTATCCTATGAAGACACATTTCTCCAATTTGCGTTCGAGCTTATTAGGTTGAAGCTTTTTCACTTAAGCATCGCAGCCCCAAACTTTCAGAAACGACAACTTTGGTTTCTTGCCAAACCACAGTTCATAAGGCGTCGTCTCAATGGATTTTGATGGTGCCCTATTTAACATGAATGCGGCCGTCTCTAAAGCATAACCCCAAAATGACAGCGGTAAATCTGTAAGAGACATCATAGATCACACCATATCTAGTAAAGTACGATTATGACGTTCGGACACACCATTACGCTGTGGTGTTCCGGGTGGCGTTAGTGCGAAACTATTCCGCATTGTTTCAAATGTAGACCAAACTCGTAACTCAAATATTCTCCTCCACGATCATATCGTAGAAACTTTATTTTCTTGTTACGATGATTTTCAACATCACTCTAAAATTCTTTGAACTTTTCAAATGTTTCAGACTTATGCTTCATTAAGTAGATATACCCATATCTTCTCAAATCATCTGTGAAGGTGAGAAAATAATGATATCCGCCACGAGCCTCAACATTCATCGGACCACATACATCTGTATGTATGATCTCCAATAAATTAGTTGCTCTCTCCATAGTACCGGAGAACGGTGTTTTAGTCATCTTGCCCATGAGGCACGGTTCGCAAGTACCAAGTGATTCATAATCAAGTGGTTCCAAAAGTCCATCAGTATGGAGTTCCTTCATGCGCTTTACACCGATACGACCTAAACGGCAGTGCCACAAATAAGTTGCACTATCATTATCAACTCTGCATCTTTTGGCTTCAACATTATGAATATGTGTATCACTACTATCGAGATTCAATAAAAATAGACCACTCTTCAAGGGTGCATGACCATAAAAGATATTACTCATATAAATAGAACAACCATTATTCTCTGATTTAAATGAATAACCGTCTCGCATTAAACAAGATCCAGATATAATGTTCATGCTCAACGCTGGCACCAAATAACAATTATTTAGGTCTAAAACTAATCCCGAAGGTAGATGTAGAGGTAGCGTGCCGACCGCAATCACATCGACTTTGGAACCATTTCCCACGCGCGTCGTCACCTCGTCCTTAGCTAATCTTCACTTAATCCGTAGTCCCTGTTTCGAGTTGCAAATATTAGCAACAGAACTAGTATCAAATACCCAGGTGCTACTGCGAGCATTAGTAAGGTACACATCAATAACATGTATATCACATATACCTTTGTTCACCTTGCCATCCTTCTTATCCGCCAAATACTTGGGGCAGTTCCGCTTCCAGTGACCAGTCTGCTTGCAGTAGAAGCACTCAGTTTCAGGCTTAGGTCCAGACTTGGGTTTCTTCTCCTGGGCAGCAACTTGTTTGCTGTTCTTCTTGAAGTTTCCCTTCTTCTTCCCTTTGCCCTTTTTCTTGAAACTAGTGGTCTTGTTAACCATCAACACTTGATTCTCCTTGATTTCTACCTCCGCAGCTTTTAGCATCGCGAAGAGCTCAGGAATAGTCTTTTCCATCCCTTGCATATTATAGTTCATCACAAAGCTCTTGTAGCTTGGTGGCAGTGATTGGAGAATTCTGTCAATGGTGCTATCATCCGGAAGATTAACTCCCAGTTGAATCAAGTGATTATTATACCCAGACATTTTGAGTATATGCTCACTAACAGAACTGTTCTCCTCTATCTTGCAGCTATTGAACTTATTGGAGACTTCATATCTCTCAATCTGGGCATTTGCTTGAAATATTAACTTCAACTCCTGGAACATCTCATATGCTCCATGACGTTCAAAACGTCGTTGAAGACCCGGTTCTAAGCCGTAAAGCATGGCACACTGAACTATAGAGTAGTCATCAGCTTTGCTCTGCCAGACATTCATAACATTTGGTGTTGCTCCAGCAACAGGCCTGGCACCCAGCGGTGCTTCCAGGACGTAATTCTTTTGTGCAGCAATGAGGATAATCCTCAAGTTACGGCCCCAGTCCGTGTAATTACTACCATCATCTTTCAACTTTGCTTTCTCAAGGAACGCATTAAAATTCAACGGAACAACAGCACGGGCCATCTATCTACAATCAACATAGACAAGCAAGATACTATCAGGTACTAAGTTCATGATAAATTTAAGTTCAATTAATCATATTACTAAAGAACTCCCACTTAGATAGACATCCCTCTAATCCTCTAAGTGATTACATGATCCATATCAACTACACCATGTCCGATCATCACGTGAGATGGAGTACTTTCAAGGGTGAACATCAATATGTTGATCATATCTACTATATGATTCACGCTCGACCTTTAGGTCTCCGTGTTCCGAGGCCATATCTGTTATATGCTAGGCTCGTCAAGTTTAACCTGAGTATTCCGCGTGTGCAACTGTTTTGCACCCGTTGTATTTGAACGTAGAGCCTATCACACCCGATCATCGCGTGGTGTCTCAGTATGAAAAACTTTCGCAACGGTGCATACTTAGGGAGAACACTTTTACTATGATAATTGAGTGAGGGGTCATCTTATAATGCTACCGTCAATCAAAGCAAGATAAGATGCATAAAAGATAAACATCACATGCAATCAATATAAGTGATATGATATGGCCATCATCATCTTGTGCTTGTGATCTCCATCTTCGAAGCACCGTCATGATCACCATTGTCATCGGTGCGACACCTTGATCTCCATCATAGCATCGTTGTCGTCTCGCCAATCTTATGCTTCTACGACTATCGCTACCGCTTAGTGATAAAGTAAAGCATTACAGGGCGATTGCATTGCATACAATAAAGCGACAACCATATGGCTCCTGCCAGTTGCCGATAACTCGGTTACAAAACATGATCATCTCATACAATAAAATTTAGCATCATGTCTTGACCATATCACATCACAACATGCCCTGCAAAAACAAGTTAGACATCCTCTACTTTGTTGTTGCAAATTTTACGTGGCTGCTACGGGCTGAGCAAGAACCATTCTTACCTACGCATCAAAACCACAACGATAGTTCGTCAAGTTAGTGCTGTTTTAACCTTCGCAAGGACCGGGCGTAGCCACACTCGGTTCAACTAAAGTGAGAGAGACAGACACCCGTCGGTCACCTTTAAGCAACTAGTGCTCATGGCAGTGAAACCAGTCTCGCGTAAGCGTACGCGTAATGCCGGTCCGGGCCGCTTCATCTCACAATACCGCTGAACCAAAGTATGACATGCTGGTAAGCAGTATGACTTATATCGCCCACAACTCACTTGTGTTCTACTCGTGCATATGAGATCTACGCATAAAACCAGGCTCTGATACCACTGTTGGGGAACGTAGAAATTTCAAAAAAATTCTACGCACACGCAAGATCATAGTGATGCATAGCAACGAGAGGGGAGAGTGTGTCCACGTACCCTCGTAGACCGAAAGCGAAAGCGTTATAACAACGCGGTTGATATACTCGTACGTCTTCACGGCCCGACCGATCAAGCACCGAAACTACAGCACCTCGAGGTCTAGCACACGTTCAGCTCGATGACGATCCCCGGACTCCAATCCAGCAAAGTGTCGGGGAAGAGTTCCGTCAGCACGACGCCGTGGTGACGACCTTGATGTTCTACCATCGCAGGGCTTCGCCTAAGCACCGCTTCAATATTATCGAGGACTATGGTGGAGGGGGGCACCGCACACAGCTAAGAGATCTCAAGGATCAATTGTTGTGTCTCTAGGGTGCCCCCCCGCCCCCGTATATAAAGGAGCAAGGGGGGTGCGGTCGGCTAGGAGGAGGGCGCGCTAGGAGGAGTCCTACTCCCACCGGGAGTAGGACTCCCCCCTTTTCCATGCTGGACTAGGACTTGGGGGGAAGGAGAGAGAGAGGGGAAAGGAAAGGGGGGCGCCGCCCCCCCCTCCTTGTCCAATTCGGACTTGGGGGGGAGGGGCACGCGGCTGCCCCTTGGCCTCCTCTCCTCTTCCTCCAATAGGCCCATTAAGGCCCATTAAGTTACCGGGGGGTTCCGGTAACCTCCTGGTACTCTGGTAAATGCCGATTTCACCTGGAACACTTTCGATGTCCAAACATAGGCTTACAATATATCAATCTTCATGTCTCGACCATTTTGAGACTACTCGTCATGTCCGTGATCACATCTAGGACTCCGAACAACCTTCGGTACATCAAAACATATAAACTCATAATGAAACTGTCATCGTAACTTTAAGCGTGCAGACCCTACAGGTTCGAGAACAATGTAGACATGACCGAGACATGTATCCGGTCAATAACCAATAGCGGAACCTGGATGCTCATATTGGCTCCCACATATTCTACGAAGATCTTTATCGGTCAGACCGCATAACAACATACGCTGTTTCCATTGTCATCGGTATGTTACTTGCCCGAGATTCGGTCATCGGTATCTCAATACCTAGTTCAATCTCGTTACTGGTAAGTCTCTTTACTCGTTCTGTAATACATCATCTCACAACTAACTCATTAGTTGCAATGCTTGCAAGCCTTAAGTGATGTGCATTACCGAGAGGGCCTAGAGATACCTCTCCGACAATCGGAGTGACAAATCCTAATCTAGAAATACGCCAACCCAACATATACCTTTGGAGACACCTGTAGAGCTCCTTTATAATCACCCAGTTATGTTGTGACGTTTGGTAGAACACAAAGTGTTCCTCCGGTAAACGGGAGTTGCATAATCTCATAGTCATAGGAACATGTATAAGTCATGAAGAAAGCAATAGCAATATACTAAACGATCGTGTGCTAAGCTAACGGAATGGGTCATGTCAATCACATCATTCTCCTAATGATGTGATCCTGTTAATCAAATGACAACACATGTCTATGGTTAGGAAACATAACCATCTTTGATCAACAAGCTAGTCAAGTAGAGGTATACTAGTGACACTCTGTTTGTCTATGTATTCACACATGTATTATGTTTCCGGTTAATACAATTCTAGCATGAATAATAAACATTTATCATGATATAAGGAAATAAATAATAACTTTATTATTGCCTCTAGGGCATATTTCCTTCAACACTTTACTCTTAGGTACTACACCACCATACAACAGCCTCTGTGTCTTTGGTTGCCTATGTTATCCAAATACCACCTCTACATCCGCTAACAAACTCTCTCCATGTTCCACAAAATGTGTCTTCCTTGGGTATCCCTCTCGACACAAAGGTTATCGATTTCTTGATCTCACCATCCGCCGTGTCATTATTTCTTGCCACGTCGTTTTCGACGAATCCACTTTTCCATATGAACCATCACCATCCCCTACTCCACCCCGTTGCACTGAAATTTTTGATCCACCCATTATACATACTTCTTCTCCATCTGCATCTGATATGCATGCACGTACTACAACCATACCTACAATGCATGCACGTACTACAACCATACCCACGATGCATGCACCCCCTAGCCTCCACTCTCCCACGTTGGACCCTCCCCCCCCCCCTCCACGCCACCTACCCCACTCACGCCAGCTACCCCTCCTGCCACGCCGGCTACTGCCCCTGCCACTCCGTCCACCCCGCCTACCACATCCTCGTCCGCGGCTCCACCGCCGCCACCTCCTGCACCTCTTCATCGCACATGCGCCACTACCGGTCGTCTTCCACCCCCCATTGATCGCCTTAACCTTTTGGCTCTAGCCTCTTCCCCTCTTCCTCATAACTATCTCATAGCCCTTCGGGACCCCAATTGGCGCCAAGCCATGCAGGAGGAGTTCGATGCTTTATACTAAATAAAACATGGGTCTTGGTTCCTCCGCCATCTGGCGCAAATATTGTGAGTGGAAAGTGGATCTTCCGTCATAAATATAATGCCGATGGCTCTCTCTCACGTCACAAAGCGCGTTGGGTTGTTTGTGGCTTCTCTCAACAACCAGGGGTTGATTTTGATGAAACATTTAGCCCTGTCGTCAAACCGGCCACTATTCGTATTGTTCTTTCTCTAGCCATCTCACAATCTTGGCCTATCCACCAACTTGATGTAAAAAATGCCTTCCTTCATGGTCATTTTGATGAGGTAGTCTATAGCCAGCAACCATCTGGTTTCATTGATTCTCGTCATCCCACTCACGTTTGCCGTCTCCTCAAATCCTTATATGGGCTCAAACAGGCGCCCCGTGCCTGGTTCCAACATTTGCATCCTTCGCTCGTTCCATCGGGTTCATCGAATCAAAATCCGACGCTTCTCTTTTCATCTTTCATCAAGGTCCTTCCACGGCCTATCTTCTTCTCTATGTTGATGATATTGTTCTCACCGCATCCTCCTTATCTTTCCTTACTACCATCACCAATTCCATGGCTCGTGAGTTTGCCATGAAGGACCTTGGTCCCATTCATCACTTTCTCGGTATTTCAGTTACTCATTCGGCTTTTGGTCTTCATCTCTCTCAACGGCAATATATCCTTGACATCTTATCTCGTGCTGGCATGCGCGACTGTCACTCAGTTACTACCCCTATTGATACTAACGCCAAACTTCCTTCCTCTACCGGTCCTCCGGTCTCGGATCCCTCTCTCTATCGTAGCCTTGCAGGTGCACTCCAATATGCTACTCTCACTCGCCCAGACATTGCTTACGCTGTCCAGCAAGTCTGTCTTCATATCCATGACCCTCGTGAACCTCACTTTTCTCTCATTAAACGCATCCTTCGCTACCTTAATGGCACCCTTGATCATGGTCTCTCTTTACACCGCACTTCTACACATTCTCTTACCGCCTACTCAGATGCCGATTGGGCTGGATGCCCGGATACACGTCGCTCCACTTCGGGATTTGGATGTATCTTGGAGATAATCTCGTATCCTGGTCCGCCCGGTGGCAGACGACAGTCTCTCGATCTAGCGCAGAGGCCGAGTACAGAGTTGTTGCTGCGGCCGTTGCAGAATCTTGTTGGGTTCGTCAGTTATTACAGGAGCTTCACAGGCCCATCTCGACTGCTACTATCGTATATTGCGACAACGTAAGCGTGGTATACTTGTCAGCTAACCCGGTACAACATCGTCACACGAAACATATCAAGTTAGACATTCATTTTGTCCGGGAGAAGGTTGCCCTCGGAGCAGTTCGTGTTCTTCATGTTTCGTCAGCCCTGCAATTTGCGGACATCTTCACCAAGGGTTTACCTACAACTCTCTTCCGTGATTTTCGGTCCAGTCTTCAGGTCACTCCCGTTCCCGGCTCAGACTGCAAGGGCGTGTTAGAGACCTACTGTGCCACGGAGCATGATAACCTTGGCATGCATGTTAAACTCCCACCAAATAGATAGTTTCCTTATAACAGTCTCATTGTATTTATACCAAACTCTGTAACTCTCCTGTACAATATATATATATATATATATATATATATATTGTACAGGAGAGTTACAGATGAGACTGTAAAAATTTGAGAACTTGACAGCAAAAACTTGACACCCTTCGTGTACAAACCGAACACTGTTCGGCGAAGATTCAGTGTTTCGAACGGAAACCACTGCCTGCCACAAACAAATCAATTTCTATACATCATTTCAACTTCAAACATTTTTCATGATTAATACACACCATTGGAAGTCCCGTGCTCAAATTTGAGACTATTACAGGTTTAGTAAATATGATTTTTTTTCAAGCATTTTTCGGGCTTAAGATATGTCTGGCGGGCGGCCGATATGGCTTGCCACTGCAAAGTTTTGGAATTTTCTACAACTTTGACGCGGATTGCTGAAATATTGTTGTGGCGAACATGTTTTTTGCCCGCGATCAGTGCATAACAAACCAGTAGCGGGCACTTTTCTCTTTGCTCACCACTGTTGTTTTTGTCCCACGTGTAAATTCATAAAAGTTTACAAGTGGTGGGCTGTAATTTTTGCTTGACACTGCTATACACAAAGCTGTGGTCCGCGATATATTCTACCCGCCACTGCTACTTTTTCAAAATAGCAGTGGCAAGTGCTAGTCCTTGCCTGCCATTAAATTGAGTCTATCTATAAGCCTTTTTCCAGTAATGACAACGCCTTTGCCTAGTTTATTTAGTTTGCCGGGTACTTATCACTTGCATCTCGGTAATGTACTCTCTTTGCCGTGCTCCATGTTTTGCTGAGTTCGGTTCTCAGGGTACAACGCGTTTGTCGAGAGCCGGTGATTTAGCTCTCGGTATAGTCCACAACGCTGGGCGTACAACGATTTTCCAGTATTGATGAGGAAAATTGGAATTGAAAAGTCGCGCGACTTATTTTTCTAAAATCAGACAATTGATAAATAGGTGGCCCTCATTTTTTATAGTCTTGGAGGAAATTACAAATCTATAATCTATAACTACTATTAAAGGAAATAGGTATTCTTGGTTTGGTTCCGTTCGTCCTTTTAGAGCATCTCCAGCCGCGCCCCCAACAAGGCCCCCCAGGCGATTTTTCGGCCGTCGGCGCCAAAAAAACGGCCCAGTCACGCCCCAAGGGCCCATTTTTCGCCGGCTCGGGCCGAAATTGGCCCCGGCGGACCCAACCCGAATCCGGCGCGCTGGGGGGCGCTCAGGAGCGCCGGGCGAATATTTTTTGGCGCGAAAGCGTCGTGGGCCAGCCGCGTCAGCGCCTTGACTCGCTTCTCGCCGCTTCGTCGTCCTCATCGCCTCGTTTCCCGCGGTGAATCAATGCCAAAGCTGCACGCACTGCCGCGCCGGTCAGCCTCCATTGATGCCTCACGGGCGGCGCAGTGAAGTCCGGGCGACGCGCGTCCCCTCGCCCGCCACGCCTCCCGCCACGCATAACGCGCCGGCCAAGCCTACCGCACGGCGCCTCGGCCTATATAAGCCGAGAACCAGCGCGCCGGAGATACGCACACACACTACAACGCCGACGCGCCCACTTCTCCCTCTTCCTCTCGCCGTCTCCATCTCAGAAGGATGGCCGAGCGCTTCTCAAGCAACGGCGCGGCGGAGAATGGTTTCGGGCGCCGCCACCTTCACGAGGACGAGGCTCGCCTCCTCTACAAGGCCGAGTACCCGGCCCCGTCGGACATGCGGGTGCCCGGGTCATGGAGGATCAGCGCCGGCGGCGTGCCCGTGCCACCACCACCCACCGGGGCGGCGCGCCGTGCGGAGATCGCACGCATCCGCGCGTCCCTGCCGCGGGCGGCGAGGGAAGGCCCGCGGTACACCCCCGACAGCCCGCTCTGGGAGCCTTATTTCCGCCGCCGACACGCCGAGCAGCTCGAGGCGACGAACGGCGTCGTGCCCTCCGGTAGGCTCTACTCCGAGGGCCGGCGCCGGTGGTGGGGCGTACCCGGCCGCACGTTGGAGGCCGTCTCACGCCGCGCCTTGAGTACCCCGCTCCCCTGACCTTCTCACGCCGTCGTGGGAGCTCTTGGACGCCGAGGCGTATGGAGCGGCCCGGCGCGTCCTCCTCCTCGTCCAGCCGCTCGTCGGGCTCTCCCTGCCTTCGCCCTGTCAAGCTGGAGCCCCAGGACACGCCGGTCAGCGCGCACCCGCAGCTCCTCCGGCGTCCGCATCGGCGACTCCACCCCCCCATCCGGCCGCTTCGTCCTCGTCGAGCCCAAGCCGGAGCCCAGCCTCCCCGCGGAGTACAAGGAGATAGCCCGGCGCGGCTTCTCCGACGATGACGCCCTGCAGTGGGCGCGTGACAACTACCTCCGCGACGAGATGGTCCGGCAGCGCCGGGCCCTGGAGGATATCGAAGCCCACAAGCGCGGGCGCGAGGACGAGCACGGCGTTGTCATCCTCGACAGCGACGACGAGGAGGATGCCCCCGGACCGTCCAACCCGCCGCGCCAACCGGGGGAGGGATGCAGCAGGGACGGCGGCGACGGAGGCGGTGGCGACGATGATGACGACGACGACGACGGCGCCGAGTACACGCGGTTCTACAGCCTCCTCGACATGTAGAACTGCGAGGGCGGGCGGCAGGCGGCGGGGAGCGGCGAGGCAGACGGCGAGGAGCGGCGATGGAGACGGCGAGTGGCGGCCCCTAGTAATTTTTTTTTGTAAAATATGTTTAAGTTTCAACGAACTCGCCGAACTTTCCAATAAATTTGCGCCGTGTTTGTGCCGTGTTTAAATTTTTCAAAATAACATGGGCGCCGTGATTGGGGGGCATCACGTCCCCAGCGCACGGGTTAGCGCCGGTGCGCCCCCAGGGGGCGATTTTTAGCCCCTCCTGGGGGGCCAACGGCTGGAGATGCTCTTATATAGGTTTTTTTGGTATGTCAAAGCGTACAGATGCCGAACTAAGTGTGAACACAGCGTGTATGTGGTCTTGAGGTTGTAATTTTAGTGGGCTTAGAAGATTATGCCTGGTTGGTGGTTTGGGGAGCCCGCATATCCACATATGCATGCATCCCCTAAAAAAAATCCACATATGCATGCATCGAGCTAGAAAACCATACGTTAGACAATTCAGTACGGACTACAAGTCCTTATGCATCGATGCACTTTAACTCGAATAGCACGTACATGCATCGAGCCCGAAACCCTAGACAGATGTAAATCTCACCGCCACCCTACCTTCCGGACGCGGCAACGCCATTCATGGACGATGAGCTCCCTTGCAGCAACCGTTTCAGCTGCAATGCGTCCCCGGCGCCAACCTCCTCGAGCAGCTCTTCAGCTTGCAGCGTCACAAAAAAAAAGCACAATGCAAAGAAGATAAACGGGGGACAAGACTCAAGGAGTGGCAGCGGCTAAAGATGAAATAATGTCGCCGGAGCTGCTGCAACCCTAACCTACTGCTGGGCCAAAGGCCATGCTGTCAGCTCAAGCGCGTCTATGTCGATCGGCAAGATCACACTCAGAAAAGATAAGTTGTTTGACGCAATCATTATATGATAGAGCTAGCAGTCCGCGCTAAATTGTCTAGCATCGACTTTCGCGGCGGCGCGGTTGCCACACATCATCTGCCTGCACACTATAGTGTTTAGAAAAATGCCCTACGCTAAGAAACTTTGGTCCAAACACATGAAAACGCATTTTAAATAGACGCTATAGCATGCTATAGTGTTTAGCAGTGGTCCATCGCTAAGAGGCTTAGCATGCTATTTAAAACTATGGAGGATACCCAGCTGCACTAGCAGCTACGGCGGCCACAACGGGAGCTTGGCAATGGCCACATCAATTAGGAGACTCCATCTTACCGTGTATTGTCATGCGAGGATTTAGTTCTCCCGTTGCAACGCACGGGCATTTGTGCTAGTCTTACCAACACGACTTGTTCAACGGTACTAGCAGTGCAGCACTAAGAGCTGCACCATCGTCCATATATACACATCCAGGCAGCTCAGGCCAGACCACACTTCAGTTGAAGAAACAGCACAGCCCAAGATAAGTCTGCCAAAGAAGCAAGATGGCCCGCGCCCGGCTGTCCTTCGTCCCCATCTCCCTCCTTCTGCTAGCTAGCCTCGCCGCCGCTGCAGCAGCAGCTGCGGATCCAGAGGAAGGGGACCTCAGGATCAGCGTGCAGTACGCAACCGAGCAGGAGTCGCGGTGGCTGGACCGCTGGGCGGAGAAGTACAAGGCTCAAGGGTCCGGCGAAGGCTTCAAGATCCAGCCAGCCACCGCCGAGGAGTCGGCGCGTATGGACAGCATGTTCACCGGCGGCGGCTACGACGGCCACATTGAGTTTGACGACGACCACCCGTATGTACCCTCCTCACATCCGTTATGTCCACATACTGAATTTTGCTCTGCTTGCTACCACTCACCAATCACCATGAATATTGAATTTCGCTTCTGGAGTGCAGCTTTGGCAGAATGGTCGTGGATGCCTTCCACTCTCGACCTCGCCCGTCCAAGCCTACCGAAAACGATGATCTGCAGAAGAAGAACCTGGAGGAGTCTCATTCTCGCGCTGAGGTAGATTAATCCGACCGGCCTGCATTAGTGATTCAACTTCTGTTGTGTTAACCCTTGTGATTGTCTTCTCAGCATGACGTCAAGGATCTTTAGGAGCATCGTCGGTACCTAATCGGCGAGGTCATTGAACGGAATAAATAAGGGAGGACGGCAGCGAGGAGTTCGTGTCGTCTATCATTAGCCTGTCTTATTTAGTACCTCGGCTCAAGAGAGATTAGTCAAGTTCTAGCAGTAATTCTGGCTTATGCTCCTGTGTGGTGGTCTCCATTTGCAATAGTATCTCTGTTTCTTGCCCGCCTAATATAAGTGATATGCAAGTCACCTGTTCCTTCTACAATCTAAATCTCGGTAAGCAACCATGAAATCATGTAAAATACGCTAACGGAAAACCCGCAAGGGAAAAAATTGAATCTTCAAGTTTTTTGAGGTGGTAGTACACAAACACAACAAGGACAACTGTACATGCAGCAAAAAAAAAAAGGGAAACATGGTTTAGGTTCATAATAAAAGAAATAATGAGTGAGTAAATTCCATAACAAGAAAAAAGAGTGAGTAAAGAATTTTACGGGCTGTGAAAGTCCAGCAAATATATACTCCCTCCGTTTTTAAATATTTGTCTTTCTAGAGATTTCAACAAGTGACTACATACGGAGTAAAATGAGTGAATTTACACTCTAAAATATGTCTACATACATTCGTATGTGATAGTCTATTTAAAATGTCTAGAAAGACAAATATTTAGGAACGGAGGAAGTACAAGCTAGCTACATGCATTCAACACACACTTTGGGTGGTGGTACTTCTCTTGAGACAGTTGAGGCACGCCCAAGGAGTTGATCGATCACACCAAAGTTGAAGCAGCACCATTGACTCATGCATGATCGCGCATCAAAAGGACATGAATCATAAACGATGCGCAGATCACTACAAATGTACCTATAAAATCCCTTTCTCTTTAGAAATATCGAGAATCATTGTTGTGAAATTTTAGTTAAGCAGATATTAAATTAGGTACGTCAAAAGCGACAATGAAACCCATGAAAGAAATATGAAATGCATACACAATAAATGAAATAATGTGTATATAGGAAAAAACAAAAGGAGACAATACAGGTAGCTAGGAGAGGGTTGGTTTAGATCAAATGAGAATAATGAGAAATCATTTTCGGTAGGTACAAAGCCTCATGCTACAAATATCCACGAATAGCCTTTTACAGCGATTCCCCCAAAAGAGAGATTTCTACTCTGAAACAAGAGTACAGGACGTCTGTTTCGCTTTCCAACTACTCCGTTGACGAGCAAGCAAACAGAAAACACATGCATTGATTCAAGTTCAGCACACACGCCGGTCTTGGGAACATTGAGCAAGTAGTAGCAGCTGGTACATGCATGATCAAACAATACGGATCGGGACACACAATGCACTGATGCTGCTGCTGCTAGTACTTCTTTTGGACGCATGCACATGCAGTACTGGCCATACAATGTTTTTTTAGGTAATATCACTCGGAGTCATAGAACTTGCACTCAATGTTTAGTTTGGTATTAAAAACTTTAAAAATACGTATTTGTGGTCACCTAACTTGACATCGCATGCTAATACGGTCACAAAATACACATATGAACGTACCAGGGTGTATGGCCTCACCTGTCAGTGAGTGATGGCGCACGCCTAGCTTACTTTTGCTTCATGCCAAAAAAAAGCTTACTTTTGCACAAAACACCTTCACATTTTTTATTTACGAAAAAGTTGACCACTATACTACATATAGGTACAAAATTAACACAAAAATCGGGGGATGCATGATCAAACAATACGGATCGGGACACACAATGCATTGATGCTGCTGCTGCTAGTACTTCTTTTGGACGCATGCACATGCAGTACTGGCCATACAATGTTTTTTTAGGTAATATCACTCGGAGTCATAGAACTTGCACTCAATGTTTAGTTTGGTATTAAAACTTTAAAAATATGTATTTGTGGTCATCTAACTTGACATCGCATGCTAATACGGTCACAAAATACACATATAGACGTACCAAGGTGCATGACCTCACCTGTCAGTGAGTGATGGCGCACGCCTAGCTTACTTTTGCTTCATGCCAAAAAAAAGCTTACTTTTGCACAAAACACCCTCACATTTTTTATTTACGAAAAAGTTGACCACTATACTACATATAGGTACAAAATTAACACAAAAATCGGGGGAGCCTGGAATCGAACCAGCGACCAATGTTCACAACATAAGCTACTGTAGCCAACCACCATTCCCGTTCGCATCTCAAGTATGAATAGCAAACTTAGAATCTTAGATGTATTGAACGTGGAGCTTAAATGACATTTATTTTTTCGTATATATGATCTTTTTTTTCATCAGTGGGTGTACATCTGCAGCCCTTTATGCTATTTTACCCATCTTTTTTAACCTAAAACATGTAGAGTCGCGCACTGCTCAGTTCATTTCGTTAAGCAGGACGAGAAGTCATGTTCAGATAGGTTGAGACATTAAGATCAACATATAATGCCATCACACGGTACTTACAAGTTTTTTTGACACACACATAGTACTAACAAATGGAGCAGTAAAACAATGGCAGTGATACTAATTGCACATCAAGATGGTTTGACAGAGCGGTAAAACAGAGTGTCATTTCAACAATCAACCCCTCTGCATGGAAACTTGTTCTTGCTCCCTCGGTCACTCTGGCTGGCTGCCTAGCAGCACATACAAGATGCATATCTTTCGGAAGGGGAGCGCCGTTGCTGGCTTATTTCTGCAAATACTACGGCCCATTTTGCATTATTTTTCAAGATATTTGTAAAACATAATTAATAAAGTTATGTTCTAAGAATATTACAAAGATCATTAGTAAATGAAAACATTTAAATATACACTTGTGTACTATATAAAAATATTTAGTTAATACCGAATTGAAAATGTATATGAAAAATAAATATGTTTAATGAATCCAAAAAAATTATACACTCATGGCTTATATTTAAATGATACAAACATTTTTATAATTCATAAAAATATTTAAATATATGAATATTTCAAAATAATAGGTGCAAGATTTGAAAGTAGGTTATTTCATATATATAGAATGTTTACAACACACAAATATTTAGACATTATTTTTATTACTGAAATTATAATTTACATACTATCTACAAATATTTAGTACACTACTAGTTATTCATTGTAGACGTGTATACGTGCAGGTTGTAGCGACTAGAACGCCTTGTGTGCTACCCATTGGTTGTTTGTTCGAGAGCTGGCGGCCACACTTTTCCTGTTAATTTTCACCGTGTAATGACAGGACCCATTGCTCATAGATGTGAAAAAAATTAATGTCACTTAAGCTCCGCGTTCAATACATCAATATTTGCTATCCGTATATGACATGTGCACGTGGAAGGGTGTGTTGGCTAGAGTCTCGTGTGTCCTCCAAATTGGTCGCTGCTTCGACTCCGGGCTCCCCATAATTTTTGTTACTCACTGTAAGTAAGTGATCGGCTTCTTCCGTAAATAAAAACATGTGAGTGTGTTTCGTGTAAAAATAAGCCAGTTGACTGCCACCACTCACTGACACGTGGGGTCGTACACCCTGATACCTCCGCACATGTATCTTGTGACTGTATTTGCACGCGATGTCAAGTTAGATAACCACAAAATCCGTATTTTTAAAGTTGTAGCATCAAACTGAACATCAAAGCGCAAGTTCTATTACTTCCGGTGATATTACCTCTTCTTTATAGAAAAATAGGATGACCCCCGGCCTCTGCATCTAGTCGATGCATGTAGTCATTTTATTAATTATTCAAAAAAACCTTATAAAGATATACATCAGTAAGTCTGAAGGCACCATCATGACAACATTTGTCGCAACTCTTAACCACTTAATGAAGGGGTGCCAAAAGTCCGAGCGGAATACCCATAATTTTTGTTACTTTATGTAAGTAAGTGATCGGCTTCTTCCGTAAATAAAAAAATGTGAGTGTGTTTCGTGTAAAAATAAGCCAGTTGAGTGCCACCACTCGCTGACACGTGGGGTCGTACATCGTGATACCTCCGCACATGTATCTTGTGACTGTATTTGCACGCAATGTCAAGTTAGATAACCACAATTCCATATTTTTAAAGTTGTAGCACCAAAATGAACATCAAGCGCAAGTTCTGCTACTCTCGTTGATATTACCCCTTTTTTTAGAAAAATAGGATGACCCCCGGCCTCTGCATGTAGTCGATGCATGCAGTCATTTTATTAATTATTCAAAAAGACCTTATAAAGATATATATCAGTAAATCTGAAGCCACAATCATGGCAACATCTGTCGCAACTCTTAACCACTTAATGAAGGGGTGCCGAAAGTCCGAGCTGAATATCAAACAGACCTCGCACCAAAACCTAACATATAAAGCCGGTGACCCCAGCGAAGCCTCTTGGCGGGTCTAGGGCACACACCGGTCCAGCGCACTTTAAGAGGCCGCCGTCATCTTCCATTGATCCATCTTCAGAGCAGATACTGATGCATCGACCTTGACAGGTATGCCGTCGACGCCACCATGGCGCTTGACAACGCCTCCTCCCTACGCGCGTCCATCATCATACATCCGTTGCCGAGACCCTGTTGCGACATCCTGCCGAAACTCCACACAGTCGATGCGTGACATGGGACGCCGCTCCACCGTTAAGACCGTCCACTGGTCCCTCCAGCCAGTGCACACTCTTTCAAGAATGACGCTCCCACAAGAGCACCGCCATCATTCGATCGACTAGTGAAGGGTTTCCCCCGAAGGTAGCGAGAGGAGTTGTGAGCTTCACCTCGATGATGCCAGCAACAAGAGCACAACTCTGTACCGATCGAGCTTTCTCTTGTACACTAGAGGAACCCTAATCAACACTCGCAAAAAAAAGACCTAATCAAGTTTAGATTGATCCCTTATTTATTTGTGTACGCATATGTTCCAAGAGTAACAATTATCCTTAGTTGGCCAGAGTACCTTTATTAGTTTCTTCGCTGTGTTTCTTCTAGCAAATTACTCAGTTATTGAAAATCACTAACACATAGAGTTGGCCAAAATGTTGTACTCCCTCTAATCTATATTTAGATACATACGTTTGAGCGACAAGTAATATATGCATCGGATCAAATATTTATATTCTTATTCGTGAGCAAACAAACACATTGCCTGTTGTTTCACTTACTGGGAGTCAAAGCACATGGATGGATGGAACCCCAGACCCTCCCTGCCGATGTACTCCTATTGCTCATGTATTTGTAACAGATGGAGGCCAAAATCACAGTTTTAACATTATGGTCAAAATTTAGCTGTCATTTGACCCCGCTTCCAAAGTTTGCATGGATCCGACCAAAAAAATTCTGCCTGACAGGCAAGGCTGTCTCTAGGAATTAGGGGCCCGATGCGAAACGCGAAACGAAGCCCAAAACTTTACAAAAAATGTATATCTAATATAACTACGCATATTTCACTTAATTATATAGCTTTGAATATGTGTTATTTTGTATAATATTTCTTAATATACCATCAGTACTGCCAAAGGGTAAATATAGTACTAGAACAATAATATTTTTTGCTAAATTTACTGAAACATACCGAAAAGTATCATCCGTCTAGTATTTCTTGAAACAAAATTTTAAATCCATTGAATCTACTAGCAAAAGAAAAATCCATTGAGCCATTCTTGAAATGAAATATGCTAGTATTGTAGCAGGGCGAGCACATAAGGAAGAATTAGTACTAGAATTAGAAATTAGATTCCCCTCAAAAATAGAAATTAGATTATGGTTAGTGTGTTAATAAGATTAATTTTAGTTAAAATTAAGTACATGCCTAATTAAGCAGGCAAGCAAACACGCATGCTCGGCTGTAGAGAGTAGGCTCAGTCTCCCATAAAAAGAAAGAGAGAAAGAGTAGGCTCAGTAACGTAACAAGCCTGCCTTGTTTTCTATTTGGACCATTTACACATTGGGCAAAAAACGAAGTTGGTAAATTGATACTAGGCCGACTGTGGGCCTGTTGGCTGGGTACAGGGGCCTCACCGTAACATCGTTCCTGCGATTTACGCACTTCCGTCCACATTTTAGGAGAGCAACTACTTAACGAGCGCTCCTTCAGGAGCCTTGCAACGATCAGCGCCATTTGGTGCGTTCTCAGCCATTCGCTACGTGTCGCGCTCTCGACGATCCCTTCGGATTTTTTTTATTTTTTCGCACTCGTTTTTGGGTTTTTAAACGCTTTTTTCAGGGTTTTTCGGCATTTTTGTTTTCCCCCGGTCTTCTATAGTTTTTCGATCAAAAAAAAGTTTTGGAAAAAAAAATTGCACGAAAAAACGCATTTTCATTTTTTTTTCTTTCGCGAAAGTCACTGTATTTTTTCCCGAGAGGCACGGGTGTGCTTTAGCGAGAGTCATGGCCGTGCCTTTCGAAAATGAAAAAAACATGTTTTTGTTTTTTTTTCTTTTACGAGAGTCACGGTTTTGCTTTCATGAGAGGCACGGTTGTACTTTCGCGAGAGTCACAGCCGTGGATCTCGAAAAGGGAAAACAAAACGTGTTTTCTGTTTTTTTTTCTTTCGCGAGAGTCACGGTTTTGCTTCCGCGAGAGGCACGGTTGTGCTTTCGCGAGAGTCATGGTCGTGCCTCTCAGAAACGGAAAAATAAAACGCGTTTTCTGTTTTTTTTCTTTCGCGAGAGTCATGATTTTGCTTCCGCGAGAGGTACGGTTGTTCTTTCGCGAAAGTCACGGCCGTGCCTCTCAGAAAGGGGAAAAATACGTTTTTTCTATTTTTTTTTCTTTCGCGAGAGTCACGGTTTTGCTTCTGCGAGTGGCACAGTTGTGCTTTCACGAGAGTCACGGTCGTGCCTCTCGGAAATGAAAAAAAAACATATTTTCTATTTTTTTTCTTCCACGAGAGTCACGGTTTTGCTTCCACGAGAGGCACGTGTGTGATTTGGAGAGAGGCACGGGTGTGCCTCTTTCGGAAAGGGAAAAAACCGTGCTCCCGGTTTCATTTTTTTGCCCGGTTTTTTCGTCTAGTTTTTTCGTGAAAAAAAAGTTCGTCAAAACCTATCAACATGGGATCTAGTTTTGAAGATCTTGACGCGAGGAATCCAATGATGAAAACGGTTCGAGATTTAGACGCACGGTTTAAAAGATAAAACATTTTGAATAAACGGATCTACGAAAAAGGGAAAACTCCCGGGTTGAGACAAGTGGCGCGCTGCATGTGCGCCACTTGTTGTGACCTGGGAAAGTGGAGTGTTCTTTCCGACGATTAGTCCTTAATTAGTGATTTCGGAATATTAGGATCGAGCAAGCACTACTAGGGAAAAGCCTATACACAGAACTTTAGCAGTAGCACGTGTTAAAAAAAGGCGCTACTGCAAGATAGCAGTAGCGCGCGCGAGAAAACCGCGCTGCAGATACATATATAGCAGTAGCGCGTCCATCCGTAAAAGCGCTACTACAAAAATTCCAACCGGTAAGCCGATCGGCTACACATAGTAGTAGCGCTCTTTTATAAATAGCGCTACCGCTAACTTTGTTGTAGCAGCGCGTTTATTTTTAAGGCGCTACTGTTAACAAAAATAAAAAAAATAAAAAACAAGTAGAAAAGTAAATGAAAATAAAAGAAATAAAAAAGTAGAAAGGAAAAAAATAAAATGTAAAGAAAAATAAATGAAAAAAGGGGAAAAGGAGAAAGGAATATCATTAGTGAGTTTCAGGAAACGCGTTGTAGCTAACTTAGCTATAGCGTGTTTTCTTAAACGCGCTACCGTTAAGTTTTCATTTAAACAGCGGTCCCTCCCCCCCCCCCCCCCCCCCCGCCCGCCCGCCACCACTTCTTCCCCAAATCCCTCGCCCTCGCCGCCATCTCCCCAATTCGTCGTCGCCCCACTTCTCCGCCGTCTCCTGCCGGCGTGGACGCCCGCAACCTCAGCGTCCCCCCCGAGGCCGCCGTCATCCTCACCGCTGCCGCCCAAGGCCGCCCTCAGCCTCACCGCCGCCGCCCGAGGCCTCCCTCGACCTCATCATCGCCACCCAAGGCCGCCCTCGACCTTACTGTCGCCGCCCTCCACCTCACCGCCGCCCGAGCCCACCCAGGACCGCCGTTGCCCGTGCCCGAGCCCGCCCTCTCCGCCTTGCCTCCGTCGCCGAGCACCTCCCCGCCACGGTCTCTCCCCTCTCTGTAAGTCCCCCACCCCTCCCCCACTCCTTTCTCTTTGCATTTTAGAGCAAAAATTAGTAGAGCAAAAGTTTGTTTATAGCAAAAAATTTAGTTTAGAGCAAAGGGTGTTAAGTAGTAGATGTTGGAGCAAAACATTTGGTTTACAACAAAAGTTAGTTAGGGTAGTAGGGTTTAATTAGGGTAGATGCTTCTTGTACAGTATATAGTGATACTAGTAGATGTTAATTAGGTTAGGACAGTAGTGGTACTAGTAGACGTTAATTAGATGTTTTTCAGTTAGGGCAGTAGAGTTTTGCTAGGTTAATTAGGTTAGTAGTGCTGCTAGTAGTAGTGGTAGAGTAGGTTAATTAGGTGAAGTTAAATGAATAACATAAATGAATAAAATTAGTAGTTAACTGATTTTTTTCCTTTCATCATTATAGAGCACTAAAGTTAACTGAATTTTGTTCTATTTGTAGTTAAATGAATTTTTTTCTACACTTTGTTTTTGAATTAGCTTGTGAAATTTGGACATGTGGTTGCTCGTGTATATTTGGGCATGTGTTGCGGTGTCGAAGAGAGATATTTGAACACTATTTCCAGGGAATGAAGCTGAGTGGCCTATGTTTTGCCGGAATGTTGATTCATTTCTGTTCCGGCAAATTTCAGGTTCTCGATTTGTCCACTTTTTAGCAAAGGTCATTGCCGAAATTTTCCGTGAATTTGTCGCCATGAAGCCTTTCACTAAGCTCGGGGACTATCTCCCTGACATGGATGGATGGCACGACATGCTGGAGTGATTGTCGATATATGATAATGTGTCCGTTTAGTCCATACTTTCTATATGACAAAACTTTGAGTTATGCACGGCGAAACTTTATTTGTGATGTAATTAAACCGTCCTCCTCCTTGATTAGCCAAGATCACTCTAGTTAGGGCATTTTGGGTACGATGAATTGTGTTATTTATGTTTATGATATGTTGTTTCTATTTTTTCCAAGTCTGTCTCTTTCTGTTGCTCAACTATATATGTTGCATATCATCGACTCATGTGACAATGCAGGTGCATAGATCATCGACGGCGAAGAAGTGCTATGCCAGGAGTATATATACGACGAGTGGCTGGAGTGTCAGGTCCAGGTGTACCGGTTTCCGATTTCCGAGCGACAGGCAGTAGTTAGTTTAGGTTCACGCTAATGCAAGAGAGGGATACGAACTCATGTACTGCATAGTTCCGCTCTCACTGAAAGTGATAGCTCTTCTCGCGTATATCATTGTTTAGATGGATGACGATGTATCTGCAAGTAATCGAGACTTGTATCGCTATTTTTGAGATGATGACGAGAGACCACTTTGTGTTGGATGAAGATTATGATGATGACATGATTTCATGAGACTAGTTGTATGTATATGCTATGATTACATTTGTATGTGTATGATATGCTAAAGATTATTGTACAAAGCGTATTCAAATACAAAACAAATGCAGAAAAAACTAATAAAACTAGTAGTAGCGAGGGAAAAAAAGTTAGCAGTAGCGCCTCCTTATCAGTAGCGCTTCCCTGTAAAAAGCGCTACAGATAATATCGGCAGCGCTCTTCTCTGAAGCGCGCTACAACTATTCATGTATAGCAGTAGCGTGGGATGACATGCGCTACTGCTATACGTTAGCTATAGCGCCTTATCAGTAGCGCATCATCCCGCGCTACTGATAGTCCTAAAACCAGCGCTGCTGCTAGGCTTTTCCCTAGTAGTGAAGCGAGCCAAAAAACCATCGAGCCAACAAATTAATCGGACCTTTTGGTTGTTTTTTCCTTCGCTCGGGGCCCCTGCGATTTCTGAGGCCCTGTGCGATCGCACATCTCGCACAACCTTCTCGACGGGCCTGATATCCTGGCGATAGGGATAATGGGCTACCACCTGGGTCTCTGGAGGTAAGACCAACTCCACCATGCCGACCATTTTGTCCGATTTGTCTAAAAAAGACCATTTTGTGTTATTTTGTAAATTTGGTTCCATAAGAGCAAAATCCATGCTCAACACGCGGATGCAAATGCAAATTATTTCTGTCTCACGTGGTCATCCCGATGCATTTCTGACACAAATTTGCGCCCGTTTTACGTTCACACAAACATGAGACGGAATGGACGCGCGTCTGCTAGGTATCGACCTCATGCCCATGTGTCGACCACCCAACCACCACCCACCGGTCATTTTAAGTCCACACATGTGAGGGACTCCGCACGTCAGCCACCCAACCTACACCTGCATGTCCTTTTAATGCCACGCATGTGGCAGAGGGGGGCCGCCCGGTCTACTTCCTCTCATCTTCTTCCGCTTGCGTCCCAGCCGCCCGACATCTAGCCCTAGCGGCACCTACATTGGGATTCGACAGCGCGATAAGCATGGGCACGAGGCCGGCGGCCAACTACACCATGGCATCGCCAGGTGTAAACCACGGCCACCCTTTCGCCTCCATGTGTTGGTCCATCATTGTCGATAATTCTAGAGCATGGTGTTCCGGTGCCGTGGCCCGACGTGAACCTGCCACACCAATGGCATCTCATCCTCGATAGGGTTCTGGTGGAGACAATGCCTAACACAAACCACGCCTGGCTGGCAGAGATCCACCGCCACTGTGCTCAACTCTAGGCCAACCTCCGACGCAACCTAGCATACGTCATGGACTCGCCAAACTCGGACATGTGGTTGGCCACCAAGCATGACCGATGCTATTGGTCAAACTTTGAGGGTGCACCCCGTGCACTGCGCGCGGTCGCCGCTCTGCCACGACCAGACATTGTGGCCCTCGGGGAGGCCAAGCAGAGGGCCATAGAATAGCCCGAGCTCGAGCAGCTCGCCGGCTAATGTGGCCTTTCATGGGCACTAGATGAATCGGTGGACCGAGTTGAGGCCAATGTGCCTCCACTGCCTCTGCCCGCGCCCGAGCCTGGGGAGGAGAAGCCATGGCCGCTATTGGGGCAGGCGTGGTCATGGACAAGAGGCACACAATGGAGGTTGCGGTACAACAGGATGATGCTCAGCAGGCGGCGCACCAAGATGCGGCCAATAGGCGGCAGCGCAGAAGCAAGCCCGGCGGCATTCAAGGAGGCGTTTCCGTAGAGGCCGACATCGATATTCGTCTTCCTAACCAACGATGAGTAGGACGATGAATGCTAGATTTACCGCCCCCACCGATGGTTGTATAATTTTTTTAGTTTTAATTATGTAAGACTGGATTTTTGTTGGTAGTTTTTTTCTTTTTCTCGATAAAGGGAGTTTTTATTAACTCAAAATGTAGCAAAGCGGATACAAAGCATAATGAGCCACACTTGGCCTCTGCATAATTAAGATGCACACAACAAAATACCAGAAGTCTGAAAAAAATAAAATAAAAAATCGACATATCGACAACAGTGAGTCATGTAGGACCGACACTATGCCTATGCCGAAGAAGGTGATGTACCGATCCGGAGATTATGTTGCCACCCATGTTGGATAAAAACCTCCCCGGCCATTTGCTCCAACTGCATACACACCGCCTTGAAAAATGGTTGGTACTCCGTTCTGTGTAGCATACACCACGTAAGAAGCAAATGTGCACATCAGAAAATAACCTGCATAGGGTATGAGTTTTTGTCATTAAAAATCAAATCTTTTCTACACAGTCAGACCGACCATAATAAGGCATAAGCTGCCACCCTTATTAGCATTTCAAACCTATTTGAAATACCGCCTAATCAGTGACCAAAAAAATATTGGCAACACTTATGAAAGGATACAAATTGGACGCTATTTGTATGACCGACCACGTAGAACACACAAACGTGCACTGGAAAATAGGTGCTTGATGTGTCGTCATGAGTACACAAGCCACACTTCTTACTTCCTCGCCAATTGCGACAGGCGAGGTTGTCTTTGGTAAGTACAAATCCCCTTCAAAGATACCTGATACGTCCATTTTGCATCATGTCTCCACACTCATAATATAACCTTCCGGTACCTTAGGAAATTCATATCTAGGAAGGCTACTTCTAGCAGGTGTTTTAGGAGTTTCAGTTTCAAGCTCATCATCAGATTCAACAACATCATGTTGTATAATTCTAGCAATTTGTTTATCAAGAAAGTCACCAAGTGGCACATCATCATTGAGCAAGGTACTGGCATCATCATAAGCATTATCCATAGCAGAAGTAGCATCATCAATAACTTGCGACATATCAGAATTAATAGCATGTGGTGGTGTTGCAAGTTTACTTATAATAGAGGTAAATCTAAAGCAGAACTGGATGGCAGTTCCTTACCTCCCCTTGTATTTGAGGGAAAAATCTTAGTCTTAGCATCCTTTAGATTCTTCATAGTGATAATATGATAATAATCCCAAGTGTCTCAACAAATATAGCTATGCTCCCCGGCAACGGCGCCAGAAAAATGTCTTGATAACCCACAAGTATAAGGGATCGCAACAGTTTTCAAGGGTAGAGTATTCAACCCAAATTTATAGATTCGACGCAAGGGGAGCCAAAGAATATTTGAAGGTATTAGCAGTTGAGTTGTCAATTCAACCACACCTGGAGATTAATTATCTGTAGCAAAGTGATCAGTGGCAAAGTAATATGAAAGTTTTGATAATAGTGACAGTAGTAACAGTAACGGTAACAGTGAGAGCAGTAATTTTGTAGCAAGTGTAACAGTGATGATAGCAGTAGTAACTTAGCAAGAACAATATAATTAAGATAAATTCGTAGGCATTGGATCAGTGACTTGTTGGATGATATTCATCATGACACAGTTATAACCTAGGGCGATATGGCACTAGCTCCAGTTCATCAATATAATGTAGGCATATATTCCGTAAATAGTCATACGTGCTTATGGAAAGAACTTGCGTATGACATCTTTTGTCCTACCCTCCCGTGGCAGCGGGGTCCATATCGGAAACTAAGGGATATTAAGGCCTCCTTTTAAGAATTGGAACAAACCATTAACACATAATGAATACATGAACTTCTCAAACTACGGTCATCACCGGGAGTGGTCCCGACTATTGTCACTCCGGGGTTACCGGATCATAACACGTAGTAGGTGACTATAACTTGCAAGATCGGATCTAGAACATGGATATAATGGTGATAACATAAACGGTTTAGATCTGAAATCATGGCACCCGGGCCCAAAGTGACAAGCATTAAGTATGGCAAAGTCATAGCAACATCAATCTTAGAACATAGTGGATACTAGGGATCAAGCCCTAACAAAACTAACTCGATTACATGATGAATCTCATCCAACTCCTCACCGACCAAGGAGCATATGAAGGAATTACTCACTCCCGGTGGGAAGCATCATGGAATTGGAGATGGAGAAGGGTTGGTGATGACGAAGAATGAAGATCCCCCTCTCCAGAGCCCCAAACAAACTCCAGATCTAGCCTCCCGATGAAGAATAGAAGGTGATGGTGGCTCCGTCTCGTGGATCGTGATAATTCTTTACTCCTGATTTTTTCTGGACAAATAGGATTTATAGCGTCGGTTTCAGGGTCTGTCGGGCCACCAGGTGGGGACAACCCACCTGGGCGCGCCAGGAGAGGGGGCGCCCCGTGGTGGGTTGTGCCCATCCAGGTGCCCCTCTCCGGTGGATCTTGGATCCAGAAATTCTTATCTATTGCATAAAAATTCCTCGCAAAGTTTCGTTCCATTCCAAGAACTTTTATTTCTGCACAAAAACAACACCATGGTAGTTCTGCTAAAAACAACGTCAGTCCGGGGTTAGTTTCATTCAAATCATGCAAATTAGAGTCCAAAACAAGAGGAAAAGCGTTAGGAAAAGTAGATACGTTGGAGACATATTAACTCCCCAAAGCTTAAACCTTTGCTTGTCCTCAAGCAATTCAGTTGATAAACTGAAAGTGAAAAAGAAAAACTTTTACGAACTCTTTTGCTCTTGTTTGCATAAATAAGCTTAAACATCACCCAGGTTTTCAACCAACATTATAAATAACCATGCCGACAGTAACTCTTAAAGATTATATTAACTCATATCAATGACATAATCAGCTAGCGAGCAATAATAAGACATCTCAAACGGCAACACATTGTCAAAACAAGCATGATATAATATGACAATAGTGGTATCTCGCTAGCCCTTTCTGAGACTGCAAAACATAATTGCAGAGCACCTCCAAAGTCCAAGCAGCGACTAAACATTGTAATTCATGGTAGAAAAGATCCAGTCATGATGTACCCAACATTAGCTACACACAATGCATAAGTCATGACCATGCTCTCAGGTTCTAGCGCTTGTTTTAGAAGGTGATGACACAACATAAAAGTAAATAGATAGTCTCTTCGCAGAGGGAAGCAGTGATTTGCAGAGGTGCCAGAGCTCAAGTTTTTAAAACAGAGATAAATGATATTTTGAGACATGCACCCTTCTCATTTACTTCACGACCATCAGTTATCAATATCTCCCATGCCAAACAAGCTAGGGGCGGTTCCCAAGCGATAAAAAGTAAAGGTTTTGACTCCATTGGGATTTTTTGTTTGATTATTTGAGAGATTAACTCCTTTTGTGTTTGCAGTTTGGGACTGGGCATCCCTATTACTGCCCTTTTCTCGTGCGATGGCGAGTGAATAAACACTCGACCTGAGAATAACCCGCCTAGCATGGAAGATACCGACCACCTTCTGTCATTCCGTGAACGATCTAGGCACATAAAAATGATATATTATTAGAAGTTTTTAGAGGTGGCACGTGCAAATTTACTTAGGACGGCAGGGTAATACCACATATAGGTAGGTATGGTGGACTCATCTGGAATAACTTTGGGTTCAAGGTTTTGTAATGTATAAGCAGAATTCCCACTTAGTACAGGCGAAGGCTAGCAATTAGATTGAGAAGCGGCCAGCTAGAGAGCAACAACGATCATGATCATGCATTATGCATAAGTAACATTGGGCACTAGCATGAGTAGGATATGGTCACCATGAACATAAATATCATAAAGACTATGTTGGTTTTGATTCAACTACATGCATAAACATTTGCCAGGTCAAGCCACTCGAACATTCAGAGGAGGATACCATATCATCATACTACATCACAATCATTTTAACACAATGTTGATATCCAAGATAAATCATTATCCAATCTCAACTACTTATGCATGGCATGCGAAACTATAATCTCTAATTGCCATTGCAAGGATGTTTAATCATAAGGGGCTGAATCATGGATACTAGGTTAAACATATTTACAAAAACAGAACAAGTCGAGTTCTCTCTGCCACAGCCAGTTCATCAAATATCGTCATTATTGCCTTTCACTTGCACGACTGAACAATATGAAAATAATAATAGTGCAAGAGTGCCGTGGACTAAGCTGGAATCTGCAAACATTTATTCAATAGGAGAAGACAAGGTAAAATGGGCTCCTTATTAATTCAACAGTTATTCATATGAGAGTCACTCAACATTTTCATCGTGGTCTTCTCCTTGGTACAACTCAAATGAAAGGAAAAGAAATTCAGAGAAACGCACTGAAATATTATTGGAGTTTTTAGTTTTCTCGAACAAGCAAATAAAAGAGAAAAACAAAAATGAGAAAAACTATTTACATAGGAAAGCTCCCAACAAGAAAAATAAGAACAAGGAAATCTTTTTGGGTTTCCTTTTTAACATTACTACTAAGCATGCATAGAAAGTAAACTAACTACAACTTTTTTTTTGGTTTTTCTAAGGTTTTTCAAACACACAAAAAGAAAGCAAGAAAAATAAATTTAAGCATGGATGATACAATGAAAAAGTGTGAACACTGACAAGATGAATAAGTGGACATGAATGTAATGTCGGTGAGAAACACATACTCCCCCAAGGTTAGGCTTTTAGTCTAACTTGGTACTCGATCAATAGCCTGGATAGTATTTGGGGTACTGAGGAGCGGGCATCCACTGATCCCACTGTTGTGGCTCCTCCACTACCTCTCAAGCAGCCTGAGCGTTCCAGTAGGCGATGATGTCTACATGCATAATACTATATCTGCCCGTGGCAACAGAATCAAACAAAGCAGGAGCAGGTAATGGAATAATATCACGAGTTTCAATGCTAAAAACCAGGTTATAAGGAATAGGAATGTGAGGAGATTTATCATCAGTAAAATGGTGGTGATCCATGGCAGCGCGGTCTAGGTCAACCTTGGTCAGAGGGTAATCATGAGGCCGTATCTCAACCTCGAAGTGAGCCGCCAAACGAGTAGCATAAATCCCACCATGAATTTTACCCTTGGATTTATTAAGGTGGAGGCGACGAGCCACAATAGGTCCCAAGCTATAAGTGTTGTCACCCTCTAATGCATGACGCAAAACAACAAGGTCTGGTGAGCTGAGCGCACCCACCTTCTCCCTAGAAAGCAAGTATTTAGCAATGAAAAGAGCAAAGTAATGAACCGCAGGAAAATGCAAACCAGTAGCAGTGATGGCTAACACCCCTCTCTCATCTCCCACTGTCTAAGTATGATAGAAGGCCTCAAACTCAGCTGGCCTAAGCTCGATTAAGCTCCCATCAGAGGGGATCATGCATATGTCACAAAATTCAGTAAGTGGTGTTTGATGATTTTCAGCATATAAATCAAAACTCACTTCAGGAGGATTATTCCTAGGCAGGAAAGTAAAGCTTTAAACAAAGATGTTTGTGAGGATTTGGTGCCGTTCACACTCATCTGCGATGAAGTCGATGAGGCCAGCATTAGTAGCGTATTGTGCGAACTCTTGAAGGATTCCATCCTCTTCTAGGAACGTGGTGTGCGGCCATTCACACGATCGTACCTCCGCCAACCTCCGAGGATGAAGGTCACTATCAGATGACTTCCTAAAGATATTCATGGTTTTCCTATGAACAAACTTCTGAAATTTATTAGCCCACAAAATTTTCTCAACAAAAACTTCACAAAAATGATACCAACTACTCATAGGGATGCATAGAGGCCATAGCAAGCATTCAAACTACTTAGAACAGTAAGAATTCAACATGCAAGCTCATCTACAGCCGCACGAAGAGTAGCTAATTATTCAAAATATAAACCACTAAAACAAAAAATAATTGGACAAACAGTGCGGTCACATACCAAGCGACTATCCCTGGAAACAGTTTCGGAAATGGAGCTTCGAGCAAAGAGATCGAAATCCGCGGGTTTGAGAGCAATACACGAGAGATAGAGAGCAATGGAGATTTTTTTATGGAGGCAAGTGATGATGTGATATGAAGAGATAAGTGAGGGGCCCACGTGGGGACCACAACCCACCAGGGCGTGCCTGGGGGTCCTGGCGTACCCAGGTGGGTTGTGCCCACCTGGTGCACCCCCCTTTGATATTATTTGCACCAAAAATTCTTAAATATTTAGGAAAAAATCGTATTAAATTTTCAGAGCATTCTGAGAACCTTTATTTTTTGGGCCATTTTTTATTGCATGAAAAATTCAGAAAACAGACAAAACTGTTCAGAACATGATCACTTCAGAAAACAGCTCGGTGCTTCATGTTTCCAAAGTAACTGTTCACACAGACCATGCTGCTATTAAATATCTTATGGAAAAGAAAGATACTAAACCTAGACTTATTCGATGGTTTCTCTTGTTACAAGAATTTAATTTACATATCATTGATAGAAAAGGAGCTGAGAACGCCATAGCTGATAATTTATCTAGGCTTGAAAATGTGCCTGATGACCCACTACCTATTGATGATAGTTTTCCTGATGAGAGGATAGCTACAATAAATGTTTCTCACAGTACTCCTTGGTATGCTGACTATGGTAATTACATTGTTGCTAAATATTTACACTACAAAAAAAGACACATTCGTGACATTTTGGGTCAAACGAATTTTTTCTGTCATACATATGACACTTCTATGACGGTAATTGTGACAAAACCCGGTATCATCATAGATGTGTTGGGATCCTACTTCTATGACAAAAACTCATGATAGAAAATGGGCTTTTCGTCCTGGGCGGGCCGGAGATGCAGCTGCATGACATTCTTTGGGCCGTCCATGACGGAAAAAACCATAGTAGAAGCGAGGGCGAGGAAAATTTCAGGGAGTTCCTGGTTACGGTGGGAGGTCGGGGGCCAAGCGGTGCACGTTTCTCTCGTACACGTATGCGTGTGTGTGCGAGGAGTTGGCTCTAACTGAACCCGAGCGAGGCGTTGGGCTCTAACTGAACCCAAGCGATTGCACTGCAGGCTACGCATTACTGAACTCAAGCAATCAATTGATGGCTGTTAACTAAACCCCATCGAGTGGTTCCTTCGCTACTGCTGCTAACTGAAGTCGATCGATGCTGCCTCTGGGATGAACAGTGAGTGTTGCAGGGGGGGGGGGGTTGGATGAACAGTGAGCGGTGGCGTTGCCTCTAGATGAACAGGACCCCCGTGGTGTGGAGGGCTGGATGAACAATAGACGGTGGAGGGGTGCCCGTGGAGGGGTGGTTGAATAGTAGCCGTTGGAGTAGCGCGCGGTGGAGGCTGGATGAATAGGAGATCGTGGAGGCTGGAGGAGGTCGACGGTAGCCCGTGGAGGCTGGAGGAGGTCAACAGTGGAGATGAACAGTATCCTGTGGAGTCCCATTTTGTGGTACGCCCCCCCCCCGATGAACAGGACCCCCGTTTCGATCGTAGCGCTCCAACACAAGTCTGTTTCATCCGTAATGCTCTAACACAAGTCCGTTTCGTCCATTTTGCGGTACGTCACACCCCTCCCGATCAACAGGACCCCCATTTCGACCGTAGGAGGTCCATTTCGTCCGTTTTGCGGTATGCCACAAACCTCCCGGTCAATAGGACCCCCGTTTCGACCATAGGAGGTCCGTTTCCTCCGTTTTGCGGTACGCCAGACCCCTCCCGATGAACAGGATCCCGTTTCGAACGTGGCCAGTCGAACACAAGGCCGTTTCCTCCGTTCTGCGGTACGCCACGCCTCGTTTCCATCGCCTGTTCCGTCCAAGCCCTCCCGATAAACACGACGACCCAGCCATGTACACGAGCCCTGGCCGTACGTATGCACGAGTAGGCATTCGAAACCCCGCCCGTATGTACACATACGTGGCCGTATTTTCTTTCTTGCACACTGGCCGCTGTACGTACGTGTACATGCTACGTGCGCGCCTCTACTACGACACGTGTGCGCCTCTACATCGACCAGTATATATGTACGTACACGTTTGCGACCAGAATGACAATGATACATACGCTTCGATCAGGTGGGTCCCGACTGTCAGGCACTTTCTTGCGTGCGAAGATGTAGCTGGTGGGTCCCAACAGTCAGGGGGGCGAATCCTTTTGTTTTTTTGCTCGGACGCACTTCCTTGCATGCGAAGGTGTAGCTGGTGGGTCCCAGCAGTCAGGGGGCGAATCATTTTGTTTTTTTCCCGGACGCACTTCCTTGCGTGTGAAGGTGTAGCTGGTGGGTCCCAGCAGTCAGGGGGGAAACATTTTTTCATGAAATACGGTGGCCCGTCCGGTGGGTCCCCGCTGTCAGGTGGAGGAATAATTATTTTGCGCGTAATAAGGAGGCACTTCCTTGCAGCCGTCGTGGACCCAGTTGTCAGCCTCTCCATGCACAGTACTCTTCCGATGGAAGTCGGTCGTTGACCACATTGACCACGCCGCGCCGAGAGCACCACGGCGGTGGATAATACGTCTCCAACGTATCCATAATTTTTGATTGTTCCATGCTATTATATTACCTATTTTGAATGTCTATGGGCTTTATTTTACACATTTATATCATTTTTGGGACTAACCTACTAACCGAAGGCCCAACCCGTATTGTTGTTTTTTGCCTTTTTTCAGTATTTCGAAGAAAAGGAATATTAAACAGAGTCCAAACGGAATGAAACCTTCGGGAGCATGATTTTTGGAATGAACGTGATCCAGGAGAACTTGGAGTGCAAGCCAAGAAACAACCGAGGTGGCCACGAGATAGGAGGGCACGCCCACCCCTCCTAGGCGCGCCCCCCTGTCTCGTGGACCCCTCGGGCGGCCACCGACGTACTTCTTCCTCCTATATAAGCCTACATACCCGGAAAACATCCAGGGAGCCACCGAAGAAATATTTCCGCCACCATAACCTTCTGTATCCGCGAGATCCCATCTTGGAGCCATCCTCGGCATTCTGCCGGAGGGGGAATCCACCATGGAGGGCTTCTACATCAACACCATAGCCCCTCCAATGAGTTGTGAGTAGTTTACCACAGACCTCCGGGTCCATAGTTATTATCTAGATGGCTTCTTCTCTCTTTTTGGATCTCAATACAATGTTCTCCCCCTCTCTTCTGGAGATCTATTCGATGTAATCTCTTTTTGTGGTGTGTTTGTCGAGATCCGATGAATTGTGGGTTTATGATCAAGTTTATCTATGAATAATATTTGAATCTTGTCTGAATTCTTTTATGTATGATTGAGTTATCTTTGCAAGTCTCTTCCAATTACCGGTTTGGTTTGGCCTACTAGATTGATCTTTCTTGCCATGGGAGAAGTGCTTAGCTTTGGGTTCAATCTTGCGGTGTTCTTACCCAGTGACAGAAAGGGTTGCAAGACACATATTGTATTGTTGCCATCGAGGATAAAAAGATGGGGTTTATATCATATTGCTTGAGTTTATCCCTCTACATCATCTCATCTTTCTTAATGCATTACTCTGTTTTTAGGAACTTAATACTCTAGATGCATGCTGGATAGCGGTTGATGTGTGGAGTAATAGTAGTAGATGTAGGCAGGAGTCGGTCTAGTTGTCATGGACGTGATGCCTATATACATGATCATGCCTAGATAATCTCATAATTATTCTCTTTTCTATCAATTGCTCGACAGTAATTTGTTCACCCACCGTAATACTTATGCTATCTTGAGAGAAGCCTCTAGTGAAACATATGGCCCCGGGGTCTATTCTTTATCATATAAGCTTTCAATCTACTTTTATTTGCATCTTTATTTTTTGCATCTATATCACAAAATACCAACAATATATTTATCTTATCATATTATCTCTATTAGATCTCACTTTCGCAAGTGGCCGTGAAGGGATTGACAACCCCTTTATTGCGTTGGTTGCGAGTTCTTTGTTTGTTTATGTAAGTTCGTGCGACTTGTGAGGAGTCTCCTACTGGATTGATACCTTGGTTCTCAAAAACTGAGGTAAATACTTACGCAACTATGCTACATCACCCTTTCCTCTTCAAGGAAAACCAATGCAAGCTCAAGACGTAGCAAGAAGGATTTCTAGCACCGTTGCTGGGGAGGTCTTCGCTCAAGTCAATACATACCAAGTACCCATCACAAACTCATCTCCCTCGCATTTACATTATTTGCTATTTGCCTCTCATTTTCCTCTCCCCCACTTCACCCTTGCCGTTTTATTCGCCCTCTCTTTCCCAATCTCCTCTCTTTTCCGCTTACCTTCATATTCCTCTCTCTTTCGCTTGCCTTCTTCTGTTTGCATGTGTGTTGGATTACTTGTTGCCATGGCACAAGATAATACCAAATTGTGTGATTTATCCAATACCAATAATAATGATTTCCTTAGTACTCCGTTTTCTCCTCTAAATGATGTTGAGTCTTGTGAAATCAATACTGCTTTGCTCAATCTTGTTATGAAAGATCAATTCTCTAGCCTTCCTAGTGAAGATGGCGCTACTCATCTAAACAACTTTCTTGATTTGTGTGAGATGCAAAAGAAAAAGATACGGGTAATGATATTGTTAAATTGACGTTATTTCCGTTTTCACTTAGAGATCATGCTAAAGTTTGGTTTTCGTCTTTTCCTAAAAATAGTATTGATTCTTGGAACAAGTGCAAAGATGCTTTTATCTCTAAGTATTTTCCTCCCGTTAAGATTATCTCGCTTAGGAATGATATTATGAATTTTAAACAATTTGATCATGAGAATGTTGCCCAATCTTGGGAAAGAATGAAATTGATGATTCGCAATTGCCCTACTCATGGTTTGAATTTATGGATGATCATACAAAAATTTTATGCCAGTTTGAACTTTGCTTCTAGAAATCTTTTAGATTCGGCCGCCGGAGGCACGTTTATGGAAATCACTTTAGGAGATGCTACAAAACTTCTTGATAATATTATGGCTAATTATTCTCAATGGCACACCGAATGGTCTACTAGTAAAAAAGTGCATGCTATAGAAGAAATTAATGTTTTGAGTGGAAAGATGGATGAGGTTATGAGATTGTTTGCTACTAAGAGTTCTTCTATTGATCCCAATGACATGCCTTTATCTACCTTGATTGAGAATAATGATGAATCTATGGATATAAATTTTGTTGGTAGGAATAATTTTGGAAACAATGCTTACAGAGGAAACTTTAATCCTAGACCGTTCCCTAGCAATTCCTCTAATAATTATGGAAATTCCTACAATAATTCTTATGGTAATTTTAATTAGTTGCCCTCTGATTTTGAAAATAGGGTGAAAATCTTAATGCTTTACTTGAAGAAAAATTGCTCAAAGTTGATGATTTGGCAAGGAACGTTGATAGACTTTCGCTCGATGTTGATTCTTCAAAACTTAGGTCTACTCCTCCTAAGCATGATATCAATTAGTCTCTCAAAGCTATGAGAAGTTCCATTGACGAGTGCAAAGAAAGAACCGCTAGATTGCGCGCTAAGAAAGATTGCTTTATAAAAGCGTGTTCTTCTAGTTTCCATGAAAATAATGATGAAGATCTTAAAGTCATTGATGTGTCCCCTATTAGATCCTTGTTTTGCAATACGAATCTTGATAATAATGGGACTGAAAGTGAATCAACTTTTGTTAAAAAACGTTCTGATAAATTTGGAGTTTTTAGATCCTGATGCTAAATTTGGTAAAAGTGCAATTGGAGAGGTCAAAACTTTAAATAGTATTGAACCCACTATCTCGGATTTCAAGGAATTTGATTATGATAATTGTTCTTTAGAAAGTTGTATTTCCTTGTTGCAATCCGTTGTTAATTCTCCTCATGCTTATAGTCAAAATAAAGCCTTTACCAAACATATTGTTGATGCCTTGATGCAATCTTTTGATGAAAAACTTAATTTGGAAGTTTCTATACCTAGAAAACTCAATGATGAGTGGGAACCGACCATAAAGATTAAAATTAAAGATTATGAGTGTTTTGCTTTGTGTGATTTGGGTGCTAGTGTTTCCACGATTCCGAAAACTTTATGTGATATTCTAGGTTTCCATGATCTTGATGATTGCTCTTTAAATTTGCACCTTGCGAATTCCACTATTAAAAACCCAATGGGAAGAATCAATGATGTTCTAATTGTTGCAAATAGAAATTTGGTGCCCGTTGATTTTATCGTTCTTGATATAGATTGCAATCTTTCTTGCCCTATTATTCTAGGTAGACCTTTTCTTAGAACGATTGGTGCGATTATTGATATGAAGGAAGGGAATATTAGATTCCAATTTCCATTAAAGAAAGGCATGGAGCACTTTCCAAAAAGAAACTAAAATTACCCTATGAATCCATTATGCGAGCTACCTATGAATCAAGTGCCAACGATGGCACTACTTAGATCTATCCTTGCTTTTATGCCTAGCTAGGAGCATTAAACGATAGCGCTAGTTGGGAGGCAACCCAATTTTCTTTGTGTTTTTTGTTTTTGTTCCTGTTTAGTAATAAATTTTGCATATACTTTCTGTTTAGATGTGTTTTCATGTTTTATTTAGTGTTTGTGCCAAATAGAACCTATAGGATAACCTATGATATGGGTTGATTTGATTATGCTGAAAAACAGAAACTTTGCGCTCACAAGAAAAAATTCAATAAATCACAGGAACGTGATTTTGCATTGATTCTTTTTGCTGCTCATCAATAGACAAATGTTTTAGGACGTCCTATTATGGTAGGATTTCTGAGGTTCCAGAAGTTTGCGTTAGTTATAGATTTCTACAGACTGTTCTGTTTTTGACAGATTCTGCCTTTCGTGTGTTATTTGCTTATTTTGATGCATCTATGGCTAGTATGTAAGGGTATGAACCATAGAGAACTTGGAATACAGTAGGTTAAACACCATAGAAATAAATAATGAGTTCATTACAGTACCTTATGTGGTGGTTTTGTTTTATTTCACTAACGGAGCTTATGAGATTTCCTGTTGAGTTTTGTGTTGTGAAGTTTTCAAGTTTTGGGTAAAGATTTGATGGACTATGGAATAAAGGGTGGCAAAAGCCTAAGCTTGGGGATGCCCAAGGCACCCCAAGATATTCAAGAATAGCTAAAATCCTAAGCTTGGGGATGCCCCCGGAAGGCATCCCCTCTTTCGTCTTTGTTCATTGGTAACTTTACTTGGAGCTATATTTTTATTCGCCACATGATATGTGTTTTGCTTGGAGTGTCGTGTATTATATTAGTCTTTGCTTGTTAGTCTACCGCAATCATCCTTGCTGTACACACCTTTTGGGAGAAGCCTACTTGATTGAAATTTTATTAGAATATGCTATGTGCTTCACTTATATCTTTTGAGCTACATAGTTTTCGCTCTAGTACTTCACTTATATCTTTTAGAGCACGGCGGTAGATTAATTTTGAAGAAATTGTTGATATCTCATGCTTCACTTATATTATTTTGAGAGTCTTTTAGAACATTATGATATTTGCTATAGTTATGAATTTGGTCCTAGAATGATGAGCATCCAAGTTGGGTATAATAAAAACTATCATAGAAAGTGCACTAAACACTAGGATCAATTTGATGCTTGATAATTGCTTTGAGATATAAAGGTAGTAATGCTAGAGTCATGCTAGTGGATAATTATGAAATTGAGAAATACTTGTGTCGAAGTTGGCAAGACTCGTAGCATGCACGTATAGTAAAATTTGTGTGACAAATTTGTTGCATGAGGTGCTCTTTTGATTGTCTTCCTTATGAGTGGCAGTCGTGGACGAGCGATGGTCTTTTCCTACCAATCTATCCCTCTAGGGGCATGCGTAGTAGTACTTTGCTTCGAGGGCTAAGTACACTTTTGCAATAAGTATATGAGTTCTTTATGGCTAATGTGAGTCCATGGATATACACACACTCATCCTTCCACTATGCTAGCCTCTATTTTACCGTGCAATTTTCGCTGGTATCATGAACCCATTATTTACCTTCCTCAAAACAGCCACCATACCTACCTATTATGGCATTTCCATATCCATTCCGAGATATATTGCCATGCAAGTTTCCACCGTTCCATTTATTATGACACGTTCCATCATTGTCATATTGCTCTTTGCATGATCATGTAGTTGACATCGTATTTGTGGCAAAGCCACCTTCATCATTTTCATACATGTCACTCTTGATTTATTGCATATCCCGGTACACCGCTGGAGGCATTCATATAGAGTCATATCTTGTTCTAGCTTTGAGTTGTAATTCTTGAGTTGTAAATCAATAAAAGTGTGATGATCTTCATTATTAGAGCATTGTTCCAGTGAGGAAAGGATGATGAAGACTATGATTCCCCCACAAGTCGGGATGAGACTTCGGACTTTATAAAAATAAAAGAGGCCAAACAAGCCCACCAAAAAGAAAAAAAGAAAAAAAAAGAGAAAGAAAAAAAAAGAAAAAAAGGGGAAGAAAAAAAATAAACAAAAATGAGAGAAAAAGAGAAAAGGGACAATTGCTACTATCTCTTTTCCACACTTGTGCTTCAAAATAGCACCATGATCTTCATGATAGAGAGTCTCCTATGTTGTCACTTTCATATACTAGTGGGAATTTTTCATTATAGAACTTGGCTTGTATATTCCAATGATGGGTTCCTCAAAATGCCCTAGGTCTTCGTGAGCAAGCAAGTTGGATGCACACCCACTTAGGTTCTTTTGTTGAGCTTTCATACATTTATAGCTCTAGTGCATCCGTTGCATGGCAATCCCTACTCACTCACATTGATATCTATTAAAGGGCATCTCCATAGCCCGTTGATACGCCTAGTTGATGTGAGACTATATTCTCCCTTTTTGTCCTTACAACCACCACCATAGACCACCATAGTGCTATGTCCATGGCTTGCGCTCATGTATTGAGTAAGAGTTGGAAAAAAGCTGAAGTGCGTTAAAAAGTATGAACCAATTGCTCGGCTCGTCATCGGGGTTGTACATGATGGGAGTATTTTGTGTAATAAAAATGAAGCATGGCCTAACTATATTATTTTGTAGTGATAAGCTTTCTTTGGCTATGCTATTTTGATAGGACATGATTATTTGTTAGTATGCTTCAAAGTATTATCATTTTTATGTTTTACAAGCTTTTATCTTGAATCATTTGGATCTGAACATTCATGCCACAACAAAGAAGAAATACATTGAGAATTATGCTAGGTAGCAGTCCACATCAAAAATTCTGTTTTTATCATTTACCTACTCGAGGACGAGCAATAATTAAGCTTGGGGA
Organism: Triticum aestivum; assembly: GCF_018294505.1. Classification (NCBI taxonomy): domain Eukaryota; kingdom Viridiplantae; phylum Streptophyta; class Magnoliopsida; order Poales; family Poaceae; genus Triticum; species Triticum aestivum. The sequence goes on from NC_057795.1 coordinate 68,103,867, forward strand.
TGCTTGATACATCTCCAACGTATGTATAACTTTTGATTGTTCCATGCTATTATATTACCTGTTTTGGATGTCTATGGGCTTTATTTTACACATTTATATCATTTTTGGGACTAACCTACTAACCGAAGACCCAGCCCGTATTGCTGTTTTTTTTGCCTATTTCAGTATTTCAAAGAAAATGAATATCAAACAGAGTCCAAACGGAATGAAACCTTCGGGAGCATGATTTTTGGAACGAACGTGATCCAGAGAACTTGGAGTGCAAGCCAAGAAGCGGCCGAGGCGGCCACGAGATAGGAGGGCGCGCCCACCCCTCCTGGGCGCGCCCCCCTATCTCGTGGACCCCTTGGGCGGCCACCGACGTACTCCCTCCTATATAAGCCTACATACCCCGAAAACATCCAGGGAGCCACCGAAGAAATATTTCCGCCACTGTAACCTTCTATATCCATGAGATCCCATCTTGGAGCCGTCGTCGGTGTTCTGCCGGAGGGGGAATCCACCATGGAGGGCTTCTACATCAACACCATAGCCCTCCAATGAGTTGTGAGTAGTTTACCACAGACCTTCAGGTCCATAGTTATTAGCTAGATGGCTTCTTCTCTCTTTTTGGATCTCAATACAATGTTCTCCCCCTCTCTTGTGGAGATCTATTCGATGTAATCTCTTTTTGCGGTGTGTTTGTCGAGATCCGATGAATTGTGGGTTTATGATCAAGTTTATCTATGAATAATATTTGAATCTTGTCTGAATTATTTTATGTATGATTCAGTTATCTTTGGAAGTCTCTTCGAATTATCGGTTTGGTTTGGCCTGCTAGATTGATCTTTCTTGCCATGGGAGAAGTGCTTAGCTTTGGGTTCAATCTTGCGGTGTTCTTACCAAGTGACAGAAAGGGTTGCAAGACACGTCTTGTATTGTTTCCATCAAGGATAAAAAGATGGGGTTTATATCATATTGCTTGAGTTTATCCCTCTACATCATGTCATCTTTCTTAATGTGTTACTCTGTTCTTATGAACTTAATACTCTAGATGCATGCTGGATAGCGGTCGATGTGTGGAGTAATAGTAGTAGATGCAGGCAGGAGTCAGTCTACTTGTCATGGACGTGATGCCTATATACATGATCATACCTAGATAATCTCATAATTATTCTCTTTTCTATCAGTTGCTCGACAGTAATTTGTTCACCCATCGTAATACTTATGCTATCTTGAGAGAAGCCTCTAGTGAAACCTATGGCCCCAGGGTCTATTCTTTATCATATAAGCTTTCAATCTACTTTTATTTGCATCTTTATTTTCTGCATCTATATCACAAAATACCAAAAATATATTTATTTTATCATATTATCTCTATTAGATATCACTTTTGCAAGTGGTTGTGAAGGGATTGACAACCCCTTTATCGCGTTGGTTGCGAGTTCTTTGTTTGTTTGTGTAGGTTCGTGGGACTTGTGAGGAGCCTCCTACTGGATTGATACCTTGGTTCTCAAAAACTGAGGGAAATACTTACGCTACTGTGCTGCATCACCCTTTCCTCTTCAAGGAAAACCAACGCCAAGCTCAAGATGTAGCAGTGGACAACGGTAGGGCTTAGGAAGGGGACGACGTGGAGCCGGGGAAGACGCAGCAGTGGATGCCCACGCGAAGAGGAGTACGAGGGTTCACTGGTTCGGCTGCAGTGTGAGGCTGTCGTCGCCGCAGAATAACAGGGGGTGTGGGTGAGTAGAGGGATGGCCTGGCTAGCAGTCGGAGTAGTAGGGGGCGGTGAGGCCTCCGCGGTATCACAGCTGCCCACGGGAGGCAGGAGCATGCGACATGACCGGGGCTGCTTTGGGCTGTTGGAGAACGAAGACCAGAGGTTGAAGAAGCACTACGGCCGTTGGATGGACATCGCACGGTCACTGGAGTATTGACTAAGTTGACAAAGCCCTCCGTCCCCGTCAACTTAGTAGGCCCACAAGTCAGCCTGCCACTATATTGGGTCCCAGCTAGCAGGGGGAGTATTCTTTTCTTTTTTGCATAGTAAGGAGGCACTTCCTTGCGTGCGAAGATATAGCTGGTGGGTCCAAGCTGTCAGCGGCGGTAACATTTTTTTCCTGAAATACAGAGGCCCTATCGGTGGGTCCCAGATTTCAGGTGGAGGAATCATTATTTTGCGCATAATAAGGAGGCATTTCCTTGCATGCGGCCGTGGACCCAGCTATCAGCCTCTCCACGTATAGTCCACTTTAGATGCATGTCAGTCGTTGACCACGTTAACCAGGCCGCGCCGAGAGCACCAGGGCGGTGGACGACGGCGAGGCCTAGGAAGGGAACGACACGGAGGCAGGGAAGACTCGGCAGTTGTTTCCCACGCGGAGGGGAGTACGACTATACAAGGGTTTACTGGTTCGTCTGCCGTCGCCGGAGAATAACAGCAGGTGTGGGTGAGTAGAGGGATGGCTAGGCCAGTGATGGGAGTACGATGGGGCGGTGAGGCCTGCGCGGCAGCACAACCGGCCACGGGAAGGAGGGAGCAGGCAGTCCCGTCGGCGCTTGTTTGAGCGGCTGGAGCATGAAGAGCAGAGATTGAAGAAGCACGACGGGTGTTGGATGGAAATCCAACAATCACTGCTTGTGCGTCAACCTTTTTTTAGGAAAGCCTCAAATCTGTGGAAAACAACATAAAGCCCATCTGCCATTATTTCTAATAATTTACAGCCCATTTGCTAATTCCTAAGTTTTTTTGGAGCTCATATTCTTTTTGTTAGCATTATAGGCCATATTGTGGCCACTGTTAAAAAATTATACGAAATTTTGCATATCTCGCTGCGGTCCGAACTGTTTTTAACCCCGAAATTTCGAGTCACATTCAAAATGATTTTAAAAATAAATGTATATCAATATAAAATCCAACAAATTGTCCATGCATAAAAATAAATTCAATTTAAAATCTCGAAATGAAAAAAATTGTTTGAAACTAATTGCCGGTTTGATGTGTTTTAAAAATGTACAACCCATTTCTCATTACTGATAGGCCATTTTCTCGGCCAGCCGAATGAAGCTCTCCTCGTCTTGAAAGATTTACAGCCTAACAGGCCTAATAAAGGGACTTACTTGGCAAATCACAAAAAATGGGTTGTGGCCGTGGACCCGGCTGCGGCCGTGGACCTAGCTGTCAGCCTCTCCACGTACAGTACTCTTCGGATGGAAGTCGGTCGTTGACCACATTGACCACGCCGCGCCGAGAGCACCAAGGCGGTGGACGACGGCGAGGCCTAGGAAGGGGACGACGCGGAGCCTGGGAAGACGCGGTAGTGGATGCCCACGCAGAGAGGAGTACGAGGGTTCACTGGTTCGGCTGCGGCATGAGACTGCCGTCGCCGCAGAATAACAGGGGCGGTGAGGCCTCCGCGGCATCATAGCCGGCCATGAGAGGCAGGAGCACGCGACACAACCGGCGCTGCTTTGGGAGGCTGGAGCAAGATGACCAGAGGTTGAAGAAGCACTATGGCCGTTGGATGGACATCGTACGGTCACTGGAGCTAGAATCATTCATATTGACTAAGTTGACAAAGCCCTCCGTCCTCGTAAACTTAGTAGGCCCACAAGTCACCCACCCACTATGGTGGGTCCCAGCTAGCAGGGGTTATTCATTTTTTTTGTGTAATAAGGAGGCACTTCCTTGCATGCAAAGATATAGCTGGCGGGTCTGACCTGTCAGCGGGGAGAACTTTTTTTCGCGAAATAAAGAAGCCCTTCCCACGTACAGTCCATGTACAGTGCGTAATAAGGAGTAACTTTCCTTGCGTGCAACCATGGACCTCGTTGGTCCCAGCCGTCAGGCTCTCCATGTACAGTCCTCTTCTGATGACTCTCGTATGTTGACCATGCCGCGCCGAGTGCACCGAGGCGGTGGACGACGGCGAGGCCCCAGACTGGAACGACCCAGAGATGGGGAAGACGCGGCAGTGGAGTCGCTAACGGAGAGGAGTGGGAAACTTGACTGGTTCAGGTGCGGGGTGGGCCTACACTCGGCAGAGAATAACAGGAGGTGCAGAGTGGAGGGATAGCCTAGCCGTCGGCGGGGTAGCGTTTCGCTAAGGAGCGCAAAACAACGCCGCTGGATGCCGAAGGCTGGAGCAGGCGGTTTCGGCAGCGCTGGGGGAAGAAGACGAGAGATTGAAGAAGAATGCCGTCCGTTGGATGTAAATCCAACGCCTTCTTAGGCTTCGACCTACTGGCCCACATGTTAGCCAGTCCATTTGTTTTTTAGTCCATTTAGTGGGCTGGGTGAAACAATGATGTAGCATCTATGCAGCCCGTTTAAATCCCATTTGCATTTTTCTCGAAATCCGTGGACTTGCTGGGCTGGGTGAAAATATCATGTTGGGCTAGACGGAGAAATGTTATAAAAACATAAACACATGATTGCACGTCTATTACTGCATTGGTCAGTAAAATATTTGCAAGCTTATGTACGCAATCACTAGGAGTTAACTTGCCAAGCTATATATAAACAATTATTATTATTATTTTGTAAGAACTTTCAACTTACGAAATAAAATGTCATTTAAATTTGATGAGTTAATAGTACGTGGGGTATTATTATTTTTAGGCTAGACGTGGGACAGTTGAGTTGGTTCTATGGAAAAGTACTGGGAGAAAACTCAGTTTACATCGAAAAAGTAAGTGGGAGAAAATTCAGAGACCTCCTGGGTCCACCTGAGGAGGGGAATATGTTGGGAGTAAGGAGATTCAAAGCACGGCAGCTGCGTGAACTAGTTATTTTTTAACGGACAGGTGAGCTAGTTACATACATAAGCAAATAGCCACTAAAAAGGCAATGAGGTTAATGGGTTCTTAAAAGAAATATTTCAGACAAAACAGATAATTATGACACATAGGCTAATGCATGAAACACTCACATGATAAAGGTGCTTATAAACAGATAAAGTATAACATCTAGACCTTCCTGGCACGCTTGATCATGACGTTGCGGCTGTCCGTGTACTCGTCGATTACGGGAAGCAGACATGCCCTCATGTCCAAGATCTACCTGTACATGTCGTATCTGAAGGAAATATGCCCTAGAGGCAATAATAAAGTTATTATTTATTTCCTCATAATCATGATAAATGTTTATTATTCATGCTAGAATTGTATTTACCGGAAACATAATACATGTGTGAATACATAGACAAACAGAGTGTCACTAGTATGTCTCTACTTGACTAGCTCGTTAATCAAAGATGGTTATGTTTCCTAACCATGAACAATGAGTTGTTATTTGATTAACGAGGTCACATCATTAGTAGAATGATCTGATTGACATGACCCATTCCATTAGCTTAGCACCCGATCGTTTAGTATGTTGCTATTGCTTTCTTCATGACTTATACATGTTCCTATGACTATGAGATTATGCAACTCCCGTTTACCGGAGGAACACTTTGGGTACTACCAAACGTCACAACGTAACTGGGTGATTATAAAGGAGTACTACAGGTGTCTCCAATGGTCGATGTTGGGTTGGCGTATTTCGAGATTAGGATTTGTCACTCCGATTGTCGGAGAGGTATCTCTGGGCCCTCTCGGTAATACACATCACATAAGCCTTGCAAGCATTACAACTAATATGTTAGTTGTGAGATGATGTATTACGGAACGAGTAAAGAGACTTGCCGGTAACGAGATTGAACTAGGTATTGGATACCGACGATCGAATCTCGGGCAAGTAACATACCAATGACAAAGGGAACAACGTATTTTGTTATGCGATCTGACCGATAAAGATCTTCGTAGAATATGTAGGAGCCAATATGGGCATCCAGGTCCCGCTATTGGTTATTGACCGGAGACGTGTCTCGGTCATGTCTACATTGTTCTCGAACCCGTAGGGTCCGCACGCTTAAGGTTACGATGACAGTTATATTATGAGTTTATGCATTTTGATGTACCGAAGGTTGTTCGGAGTCCCGGATGTGATCACGGACATGACGAGGAGTCTCGAAATGGTCGAGACGTAAAGATTGATATATTGGAAGCCTATATTTGGATATCGGAAGTGTTCCGGGTGAAATCGGGATTTTACCGGAATACCGAAAGGGTTACCGGAACCCCCCGGGAGCTATTTGGGCCATAGTGGGCCTTAGTGGAAAAGAGAAGGGGCTGCCCTAGATGGGCTGCGCGCCCCCCCCTTCCCCTAGTCCTATTAGGACTAGGAGAGGTGGCCGCCCCCTCCTCCTCTTTTCCCCTCCAAGGAATCCTAGTTGGACTAGGATTGGAGGGGGAATCCTACTCCCAGAGGGAGTAGGACTCTCCTGCGCCTCCCCCCCTTGGCCGGCCAGCCTCCCCTCCTCTCCTCATTTATATACGGAGGCAGGGGCACCTCTAAACACACAAGTTGACACAAGTTGATCCACGTGATCGATTCCTTAGCCGTGTGCAGTGCCCCCTGCCACCATATTCCTCGATAATACTGTAGCGGAGTTTAGGCGAAGCCCTGCTGCTGTAGTTCATCAATATCGTCACCACGCCGTCGTGCTGACGGAACTCTTCCCCGACACTTTGCTGGATCGGAGTCCGGGGATCGTCATCGAGCTGAACGTGTGCTCGAACTCGGAGGTGCCGTAGTTTCGGTGCTTGATCGGTTGGATCGAGAAGACGTACGACTACTTCCTCTACGTCGTGTCATCGCTTCTGCAGTCGGTCTGCATTGGGTACGTAGACAATACTCTCCCCTCATTGCTATGCATCACATGATCTTGCGTGTGCGTAGGAAATTTTTTGAAATTACTACGAAACCCAACAGTGGTATCAGAGCCTAGGTTATTGATGTTGATGTTATATGCACGAGAAGAACACAAGTGAGTTGTGGACGATACAAGTCATACTGCCTACCAGCATGTCATACTTTGGTTCGGCGGTATTGTTGGACGAGACGACCCGGACCAACCTTACGCGTACGCTTACGCGAGACCGGTTCCCTCGACGTGCTTTGCACAGAGATGGCTTGCGGGCGACTGCCTCTCCAACTTTAGTTGAACCAAGTATGGCTACGCCCGGTCCTTGCGAAGGTTAAAACGGAGTCTATTTAACAAACTATCGTTGTGGTTTTGATGCGTAGGTGAGATTGGTTCTTACTTAAGCCCGTAGCAGCCACGTAAAAACATGCAACAACAAAGTAGAGGACGTCTAACTTGTTTTTGCAGGGCATGTTGTGATGTGATATGGTCAAGGCATGATGCTGAATTTTATTGTATGAGATGATCATGTTTTGTAACCAAGTTATCGGCAACTGGCAGGAGCCATATGGTTGTCGCTTTATTGTATGCAATGCAATCGCGATGTAATGCTTTACTTTATTGCTAAACGGTAGTGATAGTCGTGAAAGCATAAGATTGGTGAGACGACAACGATGCTACGATGGAGATCAAGGTGTCGCGCCGGTGACGATGGTGATCATGACGGTGCTTCGGAGATGGAGATCACAAGCACGAGATGATGATGGCCATATCATATCACTTATATTGATTGCATGTGATGTTTATCTTTTTATGCATCTTATCTTGCTTTGATTGACGGTAGCATTATAAGATGATCTCTCACTAAATTATCAAGAAGTGTTCTCCCTGAGTATGCACCGTTGCCAAAGTTCGTCGTGCCCAGACACCACGTGATGATCGGGTGTGATAAGCTCTACGTCCATCTACAACGGGTGGAAGCCAGTTTTTGCACACGCAGAATACTCAGGTTAAACTTGACGAGCCTAGCATATGCAGATATGGCCTCGGAACACGGAGACCGAAAGGTCGAGCGTGAATCATATAGTAGATATGATCAACATAAACGATGTTCACCATTGAAAACTACTCCATCTCACGTGATGATCGGTCATGGTTTAGTTGATTTGGATCACGTAATCACTTAGAAGATTAGAGGGATGTCTATCTAAGTGGGAGTTCTTAAGTAATATGATTAATTGAACTTAAATTTATCATGAACTTAGTACCTGATAGTATCTTGCTTGTTTATGTTGATTGTAGATAGATGGCACGTGCTGTTGTTCCGTTGAATTTTAATGCGTTCCTTGAGAAAGCAAAGTTGAAAGATGATGGTAGCAATTACACGGACTGGGTCCGTAACTTGAGGATTATCCTCATTGCTGCACAGAAGAATTACGTCCTGGAAGCACCGCTGGGTGCCAGGCCTGCTGCTGGAGCAACGCCAGATGTTATGAACGTCTGGCAGAGCAAAGTTGATGACTACTCGATAGTTCAGTGTGCCATGCTTTACGGCTTAGAATCGGGACTTCAACGACGTTTTGAACGTCATGGAGCATATGAGATGTTCCAGGAGTTGAAGTTAATATTTCAAGCAAATGCCCGGATTGAGAGATATGAAGTCTCCAATAAGTTCTATAGCTGCAAGATGGAGGAGAACAGTTCTGTCAGCGAGCATATACTCAAAATGTCTGGGTATAATAATCACTTGATTCAATTGGGAGTTAATCTTCCGGATGATTGCGTCATCGACAGAATTATCCAATCACTGCCACCAAGCTACAAGAGCTTCGTGATGAACTATAATATGCAAGGGATGAACAAGACTATTCCCGAGCTCTTCGCGATGCTGAAAGCTGCGGAGGTAGAAATCAAGAAGGAGCATCAAGTGTTGATGGTTAACAAAACCACTAGTTTCAAGAAAAAGGGAAAAGGGAAGAAGAAGGGGAACTTCAAGAAGAACGGCAAGCAAGTTGCTGCTCAAGAGAAGAAACCCAAGTCTGGACCTAAGCCTGAAACTGAGTGCTTCTACTGCAAGCAGACTGGTCACTGGAAGCGGAACTGCCCCAAGTATTTGGCGGATAAGAAGGATGGCAAGGTGAACAAAGGTATATGTGATATACATGTTATTGATGTGTACCTTACTAGAACTCGCAGTCGCACCTGGGTATTTGATACTAGTTCTGTTGCTAATATTTGCAACTCGAAACAGGGACTACGGAATAAGCGAGCACTGGCAAAGGACGAGGTGACGATGCGCGTGGGAAACGGTTCCAAAGTCGATGTGATCGCAGTCGGCACGCTACCTCTACATCTACCTTCGAGATTAATATTAGACCTAAGTAATTGTTATTTGGTGCCAGCGTTGAGCATGAACATTATATCTGGATCTTGTTTAATGCGAGACGGTTATTCATTTAAATCAGAGAATAATGGTTGTTCTATTTATATGAGTAATATCTTTTATGGTCATGCACCCTTGAAGAGTGGTCTATTCTTATTGAATCTCGATAGTAGTAATACACATATTCATAATGTTGAAACCAAAAGATGCAGAGTTGATAATGAAAGTGCAACTTATTTGTGGCACTGTCGTTTAGGTCATATCGGTATAAAGCGCATGAAGAAACTCCATGCTGATGGACTTTTAGAACCACTTGATTATGAATCACTTGGTACTTGCGAACCGTGCCTCATGGGCAAGATGACTAAAACACCATTCTCCGGTTCTATGGAGAGAGCAACAGATTTGTTGGAAATCATACATACCGATGTATGTGGTCCAATGAATATTGAGGCTCGTGGCGGATATCGTTATTTTCTCACCTTCACAGATGATTTAAGCAGATATGGGTATGTCTACTTAATGAAACATAAGTCTGAAACATTTTGAAAAGTTCAAAGAATTTCAGAGTGAAGTTGAAAATCATCGTAACAAGAAAATAAAGTTTCTACAATCTGATCGTGGAGGAGAATATTTGAGTTACGAGTTTGGTGTACATTTGAAAAACTGTGGAATAGTTTCGCAACTCACGCCACCTGGAACACCACAGCGTAATGGTGTGTCCGAACGTCGTAATCGTACTTTACTAGATATGGTGCGATCTATGATGTCTCTTACCGATATACCGCTATCGTTTTGGGGTTATGCTATAGAGACGGCCGCATTCACGTTAAATAGGGCACCATCAAAATCCGTTGAGATGACGCCTTATGAACTGTGGTTTGGCAAGAAACCAAAGTTGTCGTTTCTTAAAGTTTGGGGCTGCGATGCTTATGTGAAAAAACTTCAACCTGATAAGCTCGAACCCAAATCGGAGAAATGTGTCTTCATAGGATACCCAAAGGAAACTGTTGGGTACACCTTCTATCACAGATCCGAAGGCAAGACATTCGTTGCTAAGAATGGATCATTTCTAGAGAAGGAGTTTCTCTCGAAAGAAGTGAGTGGGAGGAAAGTAGAACTTGACGAGGTAACTGTACCTGTTCCCTTACTGGAAAGTAGTTCATCACAGAAAACCGTTTCAGTGACACCTACACCATTTAGTGAGGAAGCCAATGATAATGATCATGAAACTTCAGATCAAGATACTACTGAACCTCGTAGATCAACCAGAGTAAGATCCGCGCCAGAGTGGTACGGTAATCCTGTTCTGGAAGTCATGCTACTAGATCATGATGAACCTACGAACTATGAAGAAGCGATGGTGAGCCCAGATTCCGCAAAGTGGCTTGAAGCCATGAAATCTGAGATGGGATCCATGTATAAGAACAAAGTATGGACTTTGGTTGACTTGCCCAATGATCGGCAAGCAATTGAGAATAAATGGATCTTTAAGAAGAAGACTGACGCTGATGGTAATGTTACTGTCTACAAAGCTTGACTTGTCGCAAAAGGTTTTCGGCAAGTTCAAGGGATTGACTACGATGAGACCTTCTCACCCGTAGCGATGCTTAAGTCCGTCCGAATCATGTTAGCGATTGCCGCATTTTATGATTATGAAATTTGGCAGATGGATGTCAAAACTGCATTCCTGAATGGATTTCTGGAAGAAGAGTTGTATATGATGCAACCGGAAGGTTTTGTCGATCCAAAGGAAGCTAACAAAGTGTGCAAACTCCAGCGATCCATTTATGGACTGGTGCAAGCCTCTCGGAGTTGGAATAAACGTTTTGATAGTGTGATCAAAGCATTTGGTTTTATACAGACTTTCGGAGAAGCCTATATTTACAAGAAAGTGAGTGGGAGCTCTGTAGCATTTCTGATATTATATGTGGATGACATATTACTGATTGGAAATGATATAGAATTTCTTGATAGCATAAAGGGATACTTGAATAAAAGTTTTTCAATGAAAGACCTCGGTGAAGCTGCTTACATATTAGGCATTAAGATCTATAGAGATAGATCAAAACGCTTAATTGGACTTTCACAAAGCACATACCTTGACAAAATTTTGAAGAAGTTCAAAATGGATCAAGCAAAGAAAGGGTTCTTGCCTGTGTTACAAGGTGTGAAATTGAGTAAGACTCAATGCCCGACCACTGCAGAAGATAGAGAGAATATGAAAGATGTTCCCTATGCATCAGCCATAGGATCTATCATGTATGCAATGCTGTGTACCAGACCTGATGTATGCCTTGCTATAAGTTTAGCAGGGAGGTACCAAAGTAATCCAGGAGTGGATCACTGGACAGCGGTCAAGAACATCCTGAAATACCTGAAAAGGACTAAGGATATGTTTCTCATATATGGAGGTGACAAAGAGCTCATCGTAAAAGGTTACGTTGATGCAAGCTTTGACACTGATCCGGACGATTCTAAATCGCAAACCGGATACGTGTTTACATTAAACGGTGGAGCTGTCAGTTGGTGCAGTTCTAAACAAAGCGTCGTAGCGGGATCTACATGTGAAGCGGAATACATAGCTGCTTCGGAAGCAGCAAATGAAGGAGTCTGGATGAAGGAGTTCATATCCGATCTAGGTGTCATACCTAGTGCATCGGGTCCAATGAAAATCTTTTGTGACAATACTGGTGCAATTGCCTTGGCAAAGGAATCCAGATTTCACAAAAGGACCAAACACATCAAGAGACGCTTCAACTCCATCCGGGATCTAGTCCAGGTGGGAGACATAGAGATTTGCAAGATACATACGGATCTGAATGTTGCAGACCCGTTGACTAAGCCTCTTCCATGAGCAAAACATGATCAGCACCAAAGCTCCATGGGTGTTAGAATCATTACAATGTAATCTAGATTATTGACTCTAGTGCAAGTGGGAGACTGAAGGAAATATGCCCTAGAGGCAATAATAAAGTTATTATTTATTTCCTCATAATCATGATAAATGTTTATTATTCATGCTAGAATTGTATTTATCGGAAACATAATACATGTGTGAATACATAGACAAACAGAGTGTCACTAGTATGCCTCTACTTGACTAGCTCGTTAATCAAAGATGGTTATGTTTCCTAACCATGAACAATGAGTTGTTATTTGATTAACGAGGTCACACCATTAGTAGAATGATCTGATTGACATGACCCATTCCATTAGCTTAGCACCCGATCGTTTAGTATGTTGCTATTGCTTTCTTCATGACTTATACATGTTCCTATGACTATGAGATTATGCAACTCCCGTTTACCGGAGGAACACTTTGGGTACTACCAAACGTCACAACGTAACTGGGTGATTATAAAGGAGTACTACAGGTGTCTCCAATGGTCGATGTTGGGTTGGCGTATTTCGAGATTAGGATTTGTCACTCCGATTGTCGGAGAGGTATCTCTGGGCCCTCTCGGTAATACACATCACATAAGCCTTGCAAGCATTACAACTAATATGTTAGTTGTGAGATGATGTATTACGGAACGAGTAAAGAGACTTGCCGGTAACGAGATTGAACTAGGTATTGGATACCGACGATCGAATCTCGGGCAAGTAACATACCGATGACAAAGGGAACAACGTATGTTGTTATGCGATCTGACCGATAAAGATCTTCGTAGAATATGTAGGAGCCAATATGGGCATCCAGGTCCCGCTATTGGTTATTGACCGGAGACGTGTCTCGGTCATGTCTACATTGTTCTCGAACCCGTAGGGTCCGCACGCTTAAGGTTACGATGACAGTTATATTATGAGTTTATGCATTTTGATGTACCGAAGGTTGTTCGGAGTCCCGGATGTGATCACGGACATGACGAGGAGTCTCGAAATGGTCGAGATGTAAAGATTGATATATTGGAAGCCTATATTTGGATATCGGAAGTGTTCCGGGTGAAATCGGGATTTTACCGGAATACCGAAAGGGTTACCGGAACCCCCCGGGAGCTATTTGGGCCATAGTGGGCCTTAGTGGAAAAGAGAAGGGGCTGCCCTAGATGGGCTGCGCGCCCCCCCTTCCCCTAGTCCTATTAGGACTAGGAGAGGTGGCCGCCCCCTCCTCCTCTTTTCCCCTCCAAGGAATCCTAGTTGGACTAGGATTGGAGGGGGAATCCTACTCCCAGAGGGAGTAGGACTCTCCTGCGCCTCCCCCCCTTGGCCGGCCAGCCTCCCCTCCTCTCCTCCTTTATATACGGAGGCAGGGGCACCTCTAAACACACAAGTTGACACAAGTTGATCCACGTGATCGATTCCTTAGCCGTGTGCAGTGCCCCCTGCCACCATATTCCTCGATAATACTGTAGCGGAGTTTAGGCGAAGCCCTGCTGCTGTAGTTCATCAAGATCATCACCACGCCGTCGTGCTGACGGAACTCTTCCCCGACACTTTGCTGGATCGGAGTTCGGGGATCGTCATCGAGCTGAACGTGTGCTCGAACTCGGAGGTGCCGTAGTTTCGGTGCTTGATCGGTTGGATCGAGAAGACGTACCACTACTTCCTCTACGTCGTGTCATCGCTTCCACAGTCGGTCTGCGTTGGGTACGTAGACAATACTCTCCCCTCGTTGCTATGCATCACATGATCTTGCGTGTGCGTAGGAAATTTTTTGAAATTACTACGAAACCCAACAGTATCATGCGTATGCGTCCTTGGCCGCTTAGGTTATGTAGGCTAGATTCAGAGGTACCTCCCACGTGTTCAGGTCGTCTTCTTTCATGTTGGCGTATCAGGGGTCGATGATGGTCTCAGCAAGGTCAACCATGGAGTCCTTCTCCTGCCCATTGCTGATGATCTTGTATTGCTTCTGGATGTCGACAAGCATGTTGCACCAGATGTCCGAATCGTCACGTTCTTCCTTCTCTCCACCATAGCGAAGGTGCAGTTGGCGCTGCCGATGAAACGAGCGAATGCTCCAGAACCTGGTGCAGCCATAGGACTGAGGTGAGGCAGAGCTTCACCGAGTCTGTATCATTGGTGTACATCACATTCAACTTGGTGCAGCCACATGACTGAACGGCGAACTCAAAGGGGAACTCCTTGCTGAAGTCCATATCCAGCAGGCTCGTCCCTCGGATCGCCATTCGAGTCTCTTCGTGTGAACGAGTGTGTAGGCGGCGGCAGCAGTTCGTTTTTCAGCTCTTGGGGAACTGGATTCAACAGTAAGCTGAGTGTGTACAGGCGACAACAGTTACTACCCCTTCCTCGTCCGCTGCACGCCCGGCAGAAGATGCACCCTCGGCGCATTCAAATGCCTCCATTAAGAAACCTACTCCGGCCACACGTCGGTTCACGAGTGGTCTGTATTGGTACTGTAATAACAGGAGTTAGTGGTCACTTTACTTAAATTTAATTGGATTTAATAGAAATTTATGCTTAAACCAAGCAATGCATTGGCTCGTTCTATCAGTGCCACAGGATCAACATGCACAACAATTAGAATTATTATTCTCAGGGCGCACACGATCAGCACATTTGTCGCACTTTTACAAAGATAATACTACCAAGTTTGAACTGTTTGTTATGGTTGTTGTCCTCTTCATCATCATGCCGTGTTTCCCAGCTTGCAAGATTCAGAACCAACAAATAAGATCCAAATAATAAGTACAACAAAGATGCCTACACATCTCATTGATTCGCAGCTTGCAAGATTCAGAACCAACAAATAAGATCCAAATAATAAGTACAACAAAGATGCCTACACATCTCATTGATTCCCATCTTGCAAGATTCAGAACCAACAAATAAGATTCAAATAATAAGTGAAACAAAGATGCCTACACATCTCATTGATTCCTAGCTGGCAAGATTCAGAACCAACCCATTAGAGCCTTTTGACAAAGTGAATATCGCGATTAAATCCATCTTGGCTAGCCATGTCATACAATCGAAGAACTTGGTGAATGCTCTTGACCATCACAACATCTGTAGTTGAGTATTCTTGTTTGCATAGCACAAACAAGGAGACAGGAGAGCATGATTTCACTTTAATAGCGGCCTCCTTGAACTCAACCTGCAGCTCCACTAGGACGAGGTCTGCCTGGAGTTCCATGATTCAACTCATGCGCCTTTTTCTGCAGTTCACCTGAAATGAAGCAAAGATTGCATCATTCAGCTAGCAAGAAGTACTTGCTCCCGTGAGTTGGTAGGTTCTTCTTTAGTAGTTGCACTAAAATTGAGTAACATTAAGGTTGGTTATCTGGCTCATGTAAGGTGCAACTATAATTTTCTTATCCTTTTGTGCAGTTCCACTAAAATAAATTGCCATTGTGGTGACAGTGACGGCTCCATCTTGCAAAGGCTAATAAAATGTTGCACGAGATTACCAGCAGAACTTGATGAAGATTTTGGAAACTCCAATCACCATTTTGTGCAGTTCCACCAAAATTGAGAGATGTTGCCCACGTGACATTTTAGTTGAACTGCACAAGACACTCATTCCAATAAAAAGTGTTTTGTGCAGTTCACCAAAAGGTCACAATAGCAACAAGGTGAAATGGATATCCCTATCTGCACAAAAAGATAGAAAGTAAACAGTTGTTGGACAATAAGAATATACGAAGTATATACAAAATGAAAAGAAGCATCTTAATTATGTTCATGGCAATCACGCAAGGACACTAGAAATTTTAAAACGTCAGTAATGCTTCATGTTACCAGAAGCATTACGATCAACAATGAGATTCCTCAAATATGGGATTACTTTAATGGTGGCATTGCTTGTTTACCAGACACAGTAAATCAACAGCAGCTATAGAGTTGGTTTAAGGGCATGGGACCGTGGGGACACCAGGACACTCAGCAGCGTAAAGGTGCAACTTACTTATCATACTGGGGAAAATAGCAGGAGTGCCATTTGTAACATAGTTTAATTGCATCTTATCACTGGAGGCATTAGATTAACAATAACACTGGTTAGACATGTCCCTAAGGTAATAGTGTGATCTCTTCATTTTACATGCGCACTTACATTAACAATAAGAAAAGGTTGGTATAAGGACATGCGACAGTGGACGCATCAGCACAATGTACCTACAAGGAGGCATAAAGTGGTGATGCCGAGTTTGTTCATGCTATGTGACGGCAGCAAACCTAATCCTGGAGACCTTGTACTATGTGAGGGCAGCAAATCTAATCCTGAGACCTTTTAATATGTGAGGGCAGCAAATCTAATCCTGAGACCTTTTACTATGTGAGGGCAGCAAATCTAATCTTGGAGACCTTTTACTATGTGATGGCAGAAAATCTAATCCTGGACATACTCTGTTGACTTGTCCACCAGCCGCCACTTTCTATCCTTTTTTCAACCAATAATAGATCTGTTCCTTATCCAGTTTGTACTGCGTTTTCCCATTATTTCCCTTTTCAACCAAGAGACCGGTTGGGTATCCGTTCTCTACTACTTTCACCATATTATTTCCTCTTTGAATCAAGTCCTAGATTCATGCTACAACTTCCCCCATTTCTTTGTTGTTTAAACAAAGCCCTAAATTCGAATGCATAAGTAGCTTTACCTCTAATAATACTAAAAACTTAGTTGGCTTTGGAAGAGTTGATGCGAGTAGAAAAAGATGCACATGCAGACACGTGGGGAGCTGGGGCAGTAGAGCAAGGCCGCTTTCAAAGAATTATACCTGAGGGTCGCCGGGATGTCGGCGGCGGCAGGTCGGATCTGCGGACAATACGGCAGGGAGGAAGAAGGGTCGGAGGACCTCCCGAGCCGGCCTGTGTCGGAGAGAACGGCACGAGCAGAGGATCGGGCCCCTCCAGCAGCTGTGGGTTTCCTCCCTCGGCGGCGATGCCCGCGTGAACGATGCACCTTTTAGTCCTCTACACACACCGGCCGAAGGGATCCGGACGAATCTGTGACCAGCGGTGAGCAGAGAGAAAGTGTCGCTACCGCTGTCTTGTTTATATCTGGAGAGGATGAGAGAATGAAGAGAGCAACCCTAGTAAAGCAAGCACTCAGGCCCCTGCGTCCATATATAGTGGAGTGATTATCTTTTTTCTCTCCACAACAAGCGTTTCAATTTGTGTAGGTGGCATTAAAGAAAAGAAACTCTCTATTTAAGGTGACTACTGTACGACTCCTACTTACTACTAGTAGTACTACAGTATTGTTCACTTGTGCTCCCCGCCCCTCCATTCATTGAACAACCCCACGGGTGAATAAACATACAGTAAGTACGAATTTTTATATAGAACGAACAAGCTCAAACTATTTTCGCGTAGTTAAAAGTTGAGGGCGGGGCTTTTCCCGGGCAGTACGCGTGGCAGTTTTCGGGTAGGCGGTTTGACAGAGAGGCGAGGAGGGTGAGCGAGTGGCGGATTCTCAAACATACTGCTGGAAAGGTCAGGCTGTGCGATTTGACGGCGCGTTACTGCTGGAAAGACTTGTGATATGACCACTCACTATAGTCATGAATTACTGGCACTCCGACCGGGGTGATGCCCCCTTCTATTCTGCGCTCTAATCTGGTGCATGACACGTCGACCCGGATGCTGGCTCTCCTACATGTCGGGGTAGTAAGAAGGAGCAAAGAATGATGCAGTATATACTAGTACTACTATACTACTCAGGTCGGAGGAGTGCGAACCACGGCAGCCCAGTGAACCAGCTGTGCGAACCACGGCAGCCTAGTGAACCAGCAGTGTGAACCACGGTAGCCCAGTGAACCAGCAATAGAATACAATGTGGTGATATGGCCATAAAAAACAATGTGCTACGGTCCACACTGTAGCATGTACAGTAACACTCCTCTTTGTTTGGATCCCTGAGTTAGAGCTAGTTTGGGTTGAAATAGCCTCAAATTATCGAAACAAGAGGGGTTAGTTTGAGCTAGTTTGCTCTAACCCAGCTAAAAAAACTAGCCTGGTGGAGAGGTTCTAATTGGGTTAGTTATCCTTGGGCCCACTAAAAGAGAACTAAAAAAATCTCCCCTGCCCGCACTAGATCGCTCCCCCCCCCCTCTCGCACGACTCCTCTCTGTTCCCTATAGGGCCGCCCGCCCAAGCGCCGCTCGCCCTCTCTCTCCTCCGGCCGCCCTCTCCTTCCGTCCTCCGCCTCCCTACTCCGTACGCCCTCTCCCTCCGACCTTCGAAGGTCGCCCTATTCCCCCTTTGAGGGAGTTCCGGACTAGGGGGTGTCCGGATAGCCGAACTATCATCATCGGCCGGACTCCAAGACTATGAAGATACAAGATTGAAGACTTCGCCCCATGTCCGGATGGGACTTTCCTTGGCGTGGAAGGCAAGCTTGGCGATACGGATATGTAGATCTCCTACCATTGTAACCGACTCTGTGTAACCCTGGCCCTCTCCGGTGTCTATATAAACCGGATGGCTTTAGTCCATAGGACGAACAACAATCATACCATAGGCTAGCTTCTAGGGTTTAGCCTCCTTGATCTTGTGGTCGATCTACTCTTGTAACCCACATCATCAATATTAATCAAGCAGGACGTAGGGTTTTACCTCCATCAAGAGGGCCCGAACCTGGGTAAAAACATCGTGTCCCTCGTCTCCTGTTACCATCCGCCTAGACGCACAGTTCGGGACCCCCTACCCGAGATCCGCCGGTTTTGACACCGACATTGGTGCTTTCATTGAGAGTTCCTCTGTGTCGTCACCGATAGGCTTGATGGCTTCTTTGATCATCAACGACGGTGCAGTCCAGGGTGAGACTTTCCTCCCCGGACAGATCTTTGTATTCGGCGGCTTCGCACTACGGGCCAATTCGCTTGGCCAGCTGGAGCAGATCGAAGGCTACGCCCCTGGCCGTCAGGTCAGATTTGGAAGTTTGAACTTCACGGCTGACATCCGCGGGGACTTGATCCTCGACAGATTCGAGCCACAGCCGAGCATGCCGTACTATCACAATGGGCATGATTTAGCTCTGCAGCCGGACAGTAACTTGGAGGCCGCACTCGAACCCGCTCCGATCTTCGACTCAGAGCCGGCTGCGCAGACCAAGGATGGATGGCTAGACACCACCTCGGGGGCTGCAACCTCTACGGCGATAGAGCCGAACACCGATCTTGTCCCCCATGAAGCTCGTGACTCCGAGGTGCCGGACTCCTTGCCGGACTACGGACCTCCCGTGCCCCCTCCAGTCGAATCCGATTGGGCGCCGATCATGGAGTTCACCGCAGAGGATATCTTTCAACACTCACCTTTTGGCGACATCTTGAGTTCGCTAAAGTACCTCTCATTATCAGGAGAGGCCTGGACGGACTGCGGCCAGGACGGTTGGGATGCGGACGACGAAGAAATTCAGAGCCCATCCACCACCCACTTGGTAGCCACTGTCGACGACCTAACTGACATGCTAGATTACGACTCTGAGGACATCGATGGTATGGACGACGATGCCGGAGACGACCAAGAACCAGCGCCTAATGGGCGCAGGAAAGCCACCCCATCCCATAAGGTATGCATGGTGGACACACCAAAAGGAAGCGACAATGAGGAAAAATGGGACGTGGCGAAGGACAACTCCCCCAACAGACAAACAAAGCGGCGATGCAAGCGCCGCCCGAAGACCGGCATCGAAAAAAATGGTACCCATATGGACCCGGCCCTAGAGCAGGGCGAAGCAGTGGACGACGCACACGTCAACAAGCAGCCAGCCGGACATGAACCGGACAAGCAACCCATCCCCGGCGAAGATGATCTCACATCACCAGAGCATACGAATCTCCATAACAGGCTCGTCGCCACTGCAAGAAGTTTGAAGAAGCAAAAGCGGAAGCTCAAAACAGCGGAAGACACACTCAGAATAAGATGGAGCAAAGTACTCAACACCGTAGATAAATATGGCACTAGTCACCAGACAAAGAACTACCCGAAGCGCAAGTTGTTGCCCGAATTTGACGAGGAGGCCTTCGAGCCCACGCAGTCAAAAAAGAAAGGGGCCGCCTGGCCGGATAGACGACCAGATGACAGGCCAAGAGCAACACGGGGCGCCACACACAAGCCGGCACATGATGAGCCTAAAGATCTTCAAAAGAAGGATAACCCGGCCAGGTCTATCTATGGGCCAAAAAAGAAGACTCCAGGAAGTAACACGACCAGCCGAGCATTTGAAGACAACGGCACACCCAAATACAGGGGCGCCGCACACCCACTATGTTTTACCGACGAGGTACTGGATCATGGATTTCCAGCGGGATTTAAACCCATAAACATAGAGGCATACGACGGAACAACAGACCCCGGAGTCTGGATCGAGGATTATATCCTACACATACACATGGCAAGAGGAGACGATCTCCATGCCATAAAATACCTTCCCCTCAAGCTCAAAGGGCCGGGCCGGCATTGGCTTAAAAGCCTCCCAGAAAATACGATTGGGAGTTGGGAAGAGCTTGAGGATGCGTTTCGAGCAAATTTTCAGGGGACTTATGTCCGGCCTCCGGATGCAGATGATTTAAGTCACATAACTCAACAGCCCGGAGAATCAGCACGCAAATTCTGGAACAGGTTCCTCACTAAAAAGAACCAAATAGTCGACTGTCCGGACGCTGAAGCCTTGGCAGCCTTCAAACACAACGTCCGAGACGAATGGCTCGCCAGACACCTCGGCCAGGAAAAACCAAGAACAATGGCCGCACTAACAAGTCTCATGACCCGCTTTTGCGCGGGGGAAGACAGCTGGTTGGCTAGATGCAGCACCAGCGACCCGAGTACATCCGAAATCAGGGATGGAAATGGGAAATCACGACGCAAAAAAGATCAGCGCCGGAACAATGAGAATGGCCCAAATAGTACGGCGGTCAACGCCGGATTCAAAAGCTCTCGGCCGAACAACAAAACACTGCCCTTAAAGGATAACAGTGACGAGTTATCCAACCTCAACAAGATTCTGGATAGACTGTGTCAAATACACGGTACCTCCGGGAAGCCTGCAAACCATACCCATAGAGATTGTTGGGTCTTCAAGCAGTCCGGCCGACTTAACGCCGAACACAAAGGGCTCGACACACCAAGTGACAGTGACGAAACCCAAAAGCAGCGCTCCGGAAACCAAAAGACTTTCCCATTAGAAGTCAAAATAGTGAACTCACTTCACGTGATAACACGCAGCGCGGCCTCTGCTATACCAGGACACCGTCCGCAGACTGGGGATAGAACCCACCAAAATTCGTTATAGCAGCACTTCCTTCAAAGGAGTGACGCCAGGCCTTTTTAGCCAATTTTACAGGCTCTGTACCACTAGGGGTCGTGTTCGGTTCATCCGACAACCTCCGTCGCGAAAAGCTCACCCTCCATCGCCCCATTTAGCAGTAGCCCTTAAGCACTACTGGGGCGTGCAGCTTTCGTCCGCTTTCATGCAATACCGCATTACGCGTCTCTTACGCTTAAAAATGCCCGGTCCACGTGGAATATTCTTAAAACTCCAGGTGTCTCTCGACCACGGAGAATGTGCGGCTGCCTAGACAGCCACACATTATTCTGACCTTGCAGGTCAAAGCCCCTAAAAACAGGTCATTTAGACCTCGGACATGGTTAGACGAGTCCGGCAAGGGGCTTCCCAGCCGCATACCCCTTTTTTTAGGGGGCCGCGCGCATAAATGATGAAAGCCAATAAAGCTCAACTTTCTTCATCTTCCAAATTATACTTTATTTTGATACACTTTTTGCACGATATTTCTTAGAAACTAAGTCCTTCTCTTTTACAGATGAAGCACGTGCTACACCCGTCCAGGATACAGCACAACGGAGACACAGGCGCAGACGTGCAGTAGGGACCCGTTGCAAGGATTCTTTTCAGATTAAGACCCTGCGTAAACCTTTCTCACTGTCTCTTGTTGATACACATCCCCCGGTTTCCTACCAGAGCCGAGGAGGAGGCTGGCGTTTTGGCATCGGCCGCATCAGAAGTTCCCGCCTGTACCTGGACACTAGGGGTTAGGGCTTTATTCTGCCCGATATCATAAAGACCGAACACCTCAGGGAGTGTTCGGCGTCTCGAGTTAGGCCTTATATGCATCAGCTCCGAATCATGTCTTTGGTCAAATGTTGGGTTTGCCCGGCTCCTGTGTTTTGCTGCCTTACGTTCCGTATCATCGGCTAACGCGGCACCAGGAGAACTACTGCGATTGTGCCCCGGTTCGGCCGGGAGAGCACCTCAGTAGAGAAAGCTGAAAACTAACTGTCATGATATAGCGAGAGACTGGTCAACCACTCGATCGACCATTGGAATGTTTAGAATTCCTCCGCTTTGACGAAGGACCGCTTCCCGGTCAGGCACATACGCGCCCCAAGTTCGAAGAAGCGCGGTGCCATCAGGGGCTATATAGTAGCCCCACATTCGAGCTCCTATGGCTAAGTGAAAGTGATAAAGCATTATAGTCCGGTTGCCTAGTTTGCTATGCTATCACCTCCTTAAAAGGACCAAGACGTTGGATTAAGTGTGAAAAAGCGTTTTTCTTTTTGCAAACACCCCCGCACCATGTGCGTGGGGGCTGAAGCCAAAGACTGCCATCTTTCAGATTATACATACATATACGGCCGCACAGGAGATAGTTCAATACTTGAACACACAAGTATAAAAAGTCATTGCATTATAAACATGATCTTAGAAATCATACATGTCATTCAAACATAACATCTTTCGAGCACTGCGACTCTATTATACGAGCGCCCTGCAGGACTTCCTCAAAGTAATGCTCGGTGGGGAATCGGCTTTTGTCCGAACCCCGGGATGCAACAGCGGTGGCATCCATCTCCGCCCAGTATGTTTTACCACGGGCGAGAGCCATCCGCGCACCTTCTATGCATGCCGACCGCTTCATCGCCTTAATATGCGGCACTGCCCCAAGGAATTGCTGCAACAAGCCAAAATAACTCTTCGGCTTGGGGCTTTTCGGCCACAGATGAGTTACCACATCCGTCATGGCCAGTCCGGACAATCTATTCAGCTCAGCCCACTCAACCAGCCGATCACTCAACGGAAGTGGACGCTCCGGACTATGGAATTGAGACCAGAAAAGCTCTTCCATTTCATGATCCTCCTGGCTTCGAAAGTGCACGACTGCGTCAGCCGCACTCGCCGCCAAGTCCAGATAAGGATCCTCCGCACCGTACAATCGGCCCAGCTGAGCATACTTCGGATCCGTGAACTTCCTACGCAGCATAAAGGGCTTTCCAGCCACAATGTCTCCGACCTGACGCAGTTCCTCCTTCATAGCCCGCATCGCACTACGGGCATCCTTGGCTTCGGCATCGGCCTTCTTCAGGTCCTCTTGCTCCGCTCGGCGTTCTCCTTCAAGAACCTCCAGGCGGTCGGTAGCAACTTTTAATTTCATGGCCATTCCGGCCATCTCCTCCCTGCTTCGGCAGTGAGCAGCCTTCTCGGCTTCTAGCTCTTCCGCTGCCTTCAAGGCAGCCGCCTCGCTTTTTCTGGCTTGCTCCTTGGCCCGAGCAAGTTCTGCTCGAAGGTCTTCCACAGCAGCAGCACCATCTGCATCAAGCATACAACTTGTAAGGAATGGGCATCAGCTCCCTTACTAAGCGACCGCGGCGCAATCACATACCTTGTGACTCATCAAGTCGTTTATTGACCAGCGAGATGTCCGCATCTGCAGCGTCGAGTTGCTTCTTCAGCTCGGCGAATCCATCCGTCCGGCTGGCCACCGAACGTTCCGCCACCTGCATAGGAAAGGCGACAGTTAATAACTGAGATTATGATCCTAGGCACGCTGCCGTTTTCGACAGCATACCAAGTCTCAGGGGCTACTATACAGGGCGCACTTCATGTGCAAAACTGTCAACAGGTATGTCATTTTTTGCGTACCTCAAATCCCGTCAGTAAACTTCCGACGGCCTCATACAACCCGCTTTCGGCGGACGAGATCCTCTCAATCACATTACCCATTAATGTGCGGTGATCTTCTGAGATGGACGCCCTATTAAGCAAATCCTGCAGCTCCACCGGCCGTACTCCAATGGGTGCCGAACTCTCCGGCCCCGCCGGACTCGGGGAGACCCTCCGCGACGACACCTCAGGGTCGTCCGCCCCGTGCGATGGGGCGGCAGATGGAGGCGTTTCGCTCTCCATCATCTCCGGACGAAGGTCTCCCGAAGATGAGTTGTGCTGAGATGGGCTGAGATCCGAACTACAAGGTAAAAACTTCGGTTACCTTTAGACATTAAGCAGGGGTGTCTAATAATTATAAAATCCCCCTTTTTACTTACGGCTCGTTAGAGGGCTGATTCCTCCGAGGAGACAGTACGGCCGGGGCGCTTTCTGGCGCAGGACCTTCCGGTACAGATTTCTTTCCCCGCTTTGAGGCCTTGGCCTCCGGGTCTTCGGAAGCGTTCCGCTTCTCCCCCTGGAAGGAGGGACTCTCGATTCCTCCCTTACTAAACGCCTCCTTGGCAGAGGTGACAGTTTCCCCGTGCCCCCCTTCGCCCTCATTTGAAGGTGCAACCTCCAACATTTTGATTAACACGGGATCCTGCGTGGTCTCAGGGAGGGGGGCCGGACACCGTATCAGTTTTGCTTGCGCTATCCACTCCTGTCCAGGGATAGCTGGTTAAAAGGCAAGCTCACGATAAATAAATGGATGGTGTGTCCGGACACAGGGCTACTTACTTGAGTATCCGGGCGATTGCAGCTTAGGCCAGCGTCCTCGGTCAATTCCGGATGCGTCTCTTGCGATCCGAAGAACAGTTTATACATCTCCATGGGAGTCAAACCCATGAAGTGTTGAAGAGCTCGCGGCCCCTCCGGATTAAATTCCCACAGGCGGAGGGGGCGACGTTTGCAGGGCAGTAGGCGCCGGATCAACATGACCTGCACCACTGCGACCAGATTGATCTCCCTTTCTTGGAGGACTCGAATCCGGTCCTGCAACAGGGGGACGTCTTTGGGCGACCCCCAGTCACGCCCCTTGTTGACCCATGACGTCAGCTGCTGTGGAGGGCCCGAGCGAAAGACGGGCGGCGGCTTCTGCCTGCTGCCCCGGGGAGCGGTGATATAAAACCACTCCTGTTGCCACAAGCCGAGCTCCTCTTGGAAAGAGCCCTTGGGCCATGGAGCTTCGGCCCTCTTGCTTATAACCGCCCCGCCGCACTCTGCCTGACGCCCCTCAATCATCTTCGGCTCCACGTTGAAGGTTTTGAGCCATAAGCCGAAGTGAGGGGTAGTGCGGAGGAAGGCTTCACAAACGACAATGAATGATGAGATATGGAGGATGGACTCCGGAGCCAGGTCGTGGAATTCCAGCCCATAGTAAAACATGAGCCCCCTCATGAAGGGATCCGTCGGGAAGCCTAAACCCCGACGGAAGTGAGACATGAACACGACGATCTCGCCAGGCTCGGGAGTTGGGATAACTTGCCCTCGGGCAGGCAGCCTATGCGAAATCTCGTAGGTTAAATACCTGGCATCTCTCAGCTTTAGCACGTCCTCCTCCGTGACGGAGGAGGGCATCCACCGGCCTCGTAGATCAGGACCGGACATTGTCGAGGATCGAAGGTACCTGAATTCGGAGCCCTGGGTGTTGGAACTCAGGGAGAGGGGCGGATTCGATAGAAGATTGAATAAAAAGAACGGGCCTTGGTCTCATTATAAAGAGGAAGAATACCAAGAGCCGTCCCCGTGACCGTTTGGAACCCGCCTTCGATGGAGGGGGCGTGGCAACGGGCGCGGTTGGGTTACCCACGTCCGTATTGATGGGAATCCCGGAATAAGGGGAACACGATCTCTGCTTCGACAGGACGTGCCAAGGAAACCGCTTCGCTAAACGCGCTGAAGTGGTACAATAAAAACGTTTCAAATAAAGGCTTGGTTGTGGTGTGACGTCACGCCACGGAATACGTCAGCAGATTGAACTTGTGTGAATATTATTCTCTCTACGGTGGTATGTGGAAATTATTTTGCAGAGCCGGACACTATCCTGGTGTTCACAATCTTCTATAAATTATTCGGAGGAGGAACCCGCCTTGCAATGCCGAAGACAATATGCGCGCCGGACTCGTCGTCATTGAAGCCTGGTTCAGGGGCTACTGAGGGAGTTCCGGACTAGGGGGTGTCCGGATAGCCGAACTATCATCATCGGCCGGACTCCAAGACTATGAAGATACAAGATTGAAGACTTCGTCCCGTGTCCGGATGGGACTTTCCTTGGCGTGGAAGGCAAGCTTGGCGATACGGATATGTAGATCTCCTACCATTGTAACCGACTCTGTGTAACCCTAGCCCTCTCCGGTGTCTATATAAACCGGATGGCTTTAGTCCATAGGACGAACAACAATCATACCATAGGCTAACTTCTAGGGTTTAGCCTCCTTGATCTCGTGGTAGATCTACTCTTGTAACCCACATCATCAATATTAATCAAGCAGGACGTAGGGTTTTACCTCCATCAAGAGGGACCGAACCTGGGTAAAAACATCGTATCCCTCGTCTCTGTTACCATCCGCCTAGACGCACAATTCGGGACCCCCTACCCGAGATCCGCCGGTTTTGACACCGACACCCTTCACCAGTCATTTTTCTCCCTCTGTCCTGCGCGGCGGCGGCGCATCTACCAAGGAGGTCGCGAGAGGGGTAAGTTTGTTTGTTCCTTCTCTGTCTCATGGCCATATCATTGATCTTGCTTGCTCTAGCGCTAATTCTGATTTGGAAAAGTAGATCCTGATCAAACTTGGTATAGATTTGTGGTGCACGCATGGAATTGTTTGACGCTACTTGAGGAGGTAATAAATCTTTCTAGATGCCCAAAGATTCAGTTCACCATTCTAGGTATTTCAATTTCAGGCTTGCATTATTTATAGAGGCCCAAAGATTCAGTTCACCTTTCTAGGTATTTCAGTTTCAGGCTTGCATTATTTCTAGAGGCCCAAAGATTCAGTCCACCTTTCTAGGTATTTCAATTTCAGGCTTG
Source organism: Triticum aestivum (assembly GCF_018294505.1). Classification (NCBI taxonomy): domain Eukaryota; kingdom Viridiplantae; phylum Streptophyta; class Magnoliopsida; order Poales; family Poaceae; genus Triticum; species Triticum aestivum. Next base: position 68,130,923 of record NC_057795.1, read on the forward strand.
CATTATTTCTAGAGGCCCAAAGGTTTAGTTCACCTTTCTAGGTATTTCAGTTTCAGGCTTGCATTATTTCTAGAGGCCCAAAGATTCAGTTCACCTTTCTAGGTATTTCAATTTCAGGCTTGCATTATTTCCAGAGGCGCAAAGATTTAGTTCACCTTTTTAGGTATTTCAGTTTCAGGCTTGCATTATTTCTAGAGGCCCAAAGATTCAGTTCACCTTTCTAGGTATTTCACTTTCAGGCTTGCATTATTTCTAGAGGCCCAAAGATTTAGTTCACCTTTCTAGGTATTTCAGTTTCAGGCTTGCATTATTTCTAGAGGCCCAAAGATTCAGTTCACCTTTCTAGGTATGGACAAAGTAAAAATTATCATGTTTTGCATGTTTGATTTGTATAGATGGTTCGTTTATGTCAACTGTGAGCGAGAGGAGGCCACAGAAGAGTCGGCCACACCAAATGCAGCAGGAAATAGGGTCCAAAGTAGTCAAATGATTGAGAAAGAGCATTTATTGTCAATCTAACCCTTCCATCCATACACCTCTTTGGTTTAGAGTTAGTTCAGGGTTAGAATCTAACTCTAACCTCTAACTGAGTTAGAGTTCTCCTTGTCTCGGTTCATCGCCATCATACTTTCCCCATTCCTGTGTTTTCAGTATCCTGCGAATCAAAGAGGCCCTTTTTTGTGGGAAAATCAAAGAGGCCCTTAGACTGGTTTAGGTTCGGTCATTTTTTATAAACGTGTTATGTCCAAAATTTAATGAACGTGCTCCGATTTCCACGAAAATAATCCAGTTTCATGTAGTAATTCATTCATTTATTTATTCTTCTGTGGGGGGTTTGCATGTAATTCGTGAGGTCTGAAATGTAAAGTACCCCGGCATATGCTCCGAGTCATGCATGCACTATGACCCAGATGCTCTATGTCCCACATGTCGGTGAATGGGAGCACGTGGAAATAGCCTAGGAGTACATATAGGAGGATAAATGCGTGAAAAAATATGTACTGTGAATCGTAGCCACGGTTCGAAAAGGAGACCTAAAGTGATGACAGCTATAGGTCACACGCACCCAACTAGTGGTACTAGACATACGACTAATTTTTCCCTCAAAAAAAAGAGGCACGAGTGCTCAGTACTCCTATTCTATAAGCACGAGTCCCATCTGACAACAGCGTCCGTGCTACAGCTAGCTCTCCTCCCTCGTTTCTCTCTTCTAATTCTAAAATCGGCCGACGCCCGGTGGGCGGGGTGGGTTTGCTCAACTGCGGCCCACCTCACAGTGAAAACATTACGACTGGAATAAAAATGCCATATACTCCCTCCGTTCCTAAATATAAGCCTTTTCAGATACTATTTCAAATGGAATACAACATACAGATGTATGTAGACATAGTTTAGAGTGTAGATTCACTCATTTTGCTTCGTATATAGTAGTCACTTGCTGGAATCTTTAGAAAGACTTATATTTGGGAACGGAGGGAGTACTATACTAATAAAACATTAAGGCCACGAGGCGATGCAGTGCTGGTTATAGGAGGCAAGAAGAAGAGATGCATCCATCGACGACGTCCACCTCCTCGACTCAGGGCGCCAGCCCACCGAATGGCGCCTAAGTAGCAGCGGCTTTTGTGGCCAGGTCGACATGCTTCTGAACAATGGCGTCCAAAGATTCCAGCCACTGGAAGAAGGCCAACGTCTTTCTGTCCTCGCTTACCTTGTAGTGGCCTATGTAGACGATTTCCTCATAGACGTGGATGTGCAGGTCGACGGTTTCTTGCATGGCGAGGCGCAGCGTGGCGAGCGCGGCCTCGAGGTGCACATTCTTCGTCGCGACCTCCGGCACCTGCAGGGCCACCAGGGCTTGAAAGAGTTTGTCACCATGGAGGCCGGTGAGGGTGGCAGGCAATGAGGAGCCTGGGCGCGCGGGCTGGAGCAGTACGGCAAGGTCGTCCGCGCGCTTCTTGACGGCGATGAACTTGCGGATGGAGTTGACCATCATGTCGTCCATGCGAGAGGCGAAGCCGGCGGCGGTGAGGGCTACGATGCCTGCGGTCGCCAGCACCGTCTGGAAACGCTCCACGGTGCGGGGCCGCAGGCCGACGCCTTGGATGATTTGGCACAACCAACTGCCTCTCGCGTCCATCGCCTCCATAGGTGCTTGTGGCTTCTGGTCACTTGGTCTTGGATTGGAGTGAGCAATGTTGCGCAGAGACTTGTGAGTAGAAGGGATGGAGTGGTGGGGCGCCTTTATTATATGAGAGTCCAAACTCTGTTGCGTTCACATCGTGCTGGCTCTATTCTGCTTCTCCAATTAATTCCCTCTGCATGTAATTGAGGATGCATCATTGACCGTTCAACGTCTCGGGAACCGCTACCCTCTCCCTCCTTGGCATTCAAGCACCTATGGACCCATCGACGATGAGGTGCCTATGGTGACTTCGTAAATTTCAAGATGATAGTGTCGTGCGTGTGTGCGTTCATAGGGGTGATTGTATGCGCGTGTATATGAGCGCTTGCGTCTGTACTGTGTCAAAAAAACGTAAATGCGTGTCAAAAAGAGACTAGTCAGTATACTCAGTATTGTGCACCTCGGAGAGGAAAACGATACGTATTTATTTACGGTGCAGATTCATTCATTTTGATCCATATGTACTCCGTCTCGGTGTAGTCTAGTCACTTGTTGAAATCTCTAGAAGGGCAAATACTCCTTTCTGGTTTACAGGGCTATACTAGCAAGTAGTTGTGCATACTAGTACAATAATAGGCTCACATAGAAATTTTGTCTCATGCAAGAGCCTGGCTATATATGCGTGCTCCAATGTTCACAACTGCAATGTTCGGTTTGCGCTTGGCTCTTCGCCTCTTCGAGAAGACGAACAATGATGTTACTACTACTGCTTCTACAGCGTCGAATCCACTGCTGCATGTCCGTCCACCGCGAGCGGGACGGATAGCTTGCTGTAGAAGTACTACTAAGCAAAAGCATGTCCTTGTTTGCGAGCAACCGTGCGCATGGACGAGGGAGAAGGCGTGTAGTAAAATCAAGCTTCTCCTCGTTGTACGAGTTGACGCGACACATCATAGCACTGGCCCCACATGCTTGCCTCTAAACTTGGTTGAAAGACCCGCAGTGTACAATATATTTGCTGCAACCTCTGACATTTACCCACCACAAATTAAAATATATGTGGCCGTATGCATCGTTCTGATGTAGAGGAAGGGGAGTCCCCCCTTTTCGAAAAAAAAATTAAAATATATATTCCTGTCTTGACCAGATGAACGTGCAAACTACAATCACCAGGGTGACAGGTAGGGCCAAAAGACTATTTTAATTTTTTTAAAAACTTCGAGACGGCCACATAGCATCGAGCCGACCCCAACGATTTTAAGGTTACAGGCACGATACACGCTATCCTAGACTACTCTACACATGAAGCTGCCACATGAGCGTCCGGGTCGCGCTTGGCTCTTCGCCTCTTCGGGAAGTCAAACAATGATGGAGTACTACTGCACCGGAGGAGTACTATAGTACGCTTCTGGCCATCTGACATCGACTGAACTGTTGCATGTCCACCGCGTGCGGGAGGGAGAGCGTGTAGCGAAAGCTTCTCCTAGTCTTGCCAGCCACCATGCTCATGGGCGACGGAGGGACACTCCTGCCTTTGCGTGTATGACATGTGGGCCCAACAGGTGAGTGGCCAACCTGTCATATAGCCAAAGGCCGGAGCAGTTAAGTCCGCAAGGGAGAGGTTATTCAAACTTCTCGTTGATGTACGAGTTCACGTGACACATCAAAGCACTGCATTCGATATATTTCAATAATTTGTGGTTACCGATGCATTACTTACAACGCATGCATGCATGCCATGACTCTCCTTTTGATACTTGCATGTGTTAATTTAATGCACCTTGAAGTAGTACTCCCTCTGATTCCTTTTACTTTGCGTATAACTTTCTCTTGTTTTTCTCAGATTAGTCTGTGCGTCCGCGTTGGTTTCCATCTGTGCCCCCACTCGATTAGTTCTGCCCCCATTAATCGTGCCAGTTTCCAAAGCAGAAAATGGCTACAGGCAAATGCATGCAGCGCCAGATGCGGCTTGACCGCCTGGGGAAGCCAACTCAAGCGAAAAGGAAGGAGGACCAGCCAACCATTGCATGCGCATTTACTGTCGATATTTATGCAGCTCACTCGTACGCAGGGGCAAATTTATCCAGAAAACACAAACTACTGCCTTCCTTGGTATGCGGGAGGAGAGTTATGCGCAGAGTATAAAATATGTGACGTAAAGCTTTGTAATGCCCCGGCCCAAGCGAGAGATGGTTGTGCACGAGGAGGGCGAGATCATGCAAATGGAACAGGAACCGACGATGGAGCTCACTAAGGTCTCGATGAACCTCACCGTGCTCCACTGCCCCTTATGCCTCCGCCCCTTGACGCCTCTAGTGTATGAGGTTCGAATACACCTCGTCCGTTCGGCTGATTGAGCAAGGTGCAGGTTTCTTGGTTGATGTGTTGTTCGATTGATTTTTGTAGTGCAAGGGAAAGCACCTGGCCTGCGCGGACTGCCACGTCGAGCGCCTCGGGAACCAGCGGCAGTGCCAGAAGTGCGAGCACAACGGCGGCTTCGACGTGTGGAACACGGCGGTGGACGTCGTTGTTTCGTCGCTGAGGGTGGAGTGCCCACACGAAGGCTGTGGGCTCTACGTCACTTACCAGAAGCTCGCCGATCACCAGAGCGTGTGTCCGCTCATGCCCTGCAAATGCCCCGTGCCCATCTGTGGCTACGAAGGCCCGCCGTCGGCGCTCTACCACCACATCAGCAACGTGCATCCCATGCTCGTGCATAGGATCCAGTAGGGCAAGGTGCTCCAGCTGCAAGTGCCACTATCGGAGCCATGGCTCTTGCTGTTCGCGGAGGAGGACGGCCGCGCGTTTTTATTGGTCGGCGGCATGCTCAAAATCGTCGTGCCTATCACCGTGTCGGTCGTCTGGATCAAAGCGGGGACGTCCCCACTGCCGCACTACATGGCCAAGCTATGGGCGAACGGCCCGCCGGGGGAGCCCAAAGGCACGACCGACGCCGTCAAGGTGGAAATGAAGGTGACAAGCAGCAAGGATCCCAGCGATGTCGACATGCAGGAGCTGACCTTCTTGACAGTTCCGCCCAAGCTGCTGGTCGGGGCTAAGCTAGTGTCCCTCCACATCTATGATTGACAAGCTCACGTCCTAAATGTTTCTATAGTGCCTTCTGTTTATCTTAGTAATATGCTAATATAGGGATTACCTCGGTCTACTTGAGCTTAAGAAATGGTGGGTTTTGGTGGCGATGTAGCAATTACTTCGACATCAGATCAGTAATTTCCAATAGTCGAACGGATATTGTGTGTCTGTTGGATGTAAAGTTCCTTTGGGTAAGAAGTACTACTTGTCATCAAAATGGATAAAAGGAGATGTATGTAGACGTATTTTAGTTCTAGATTCGTCCCTTTTTATCCATTTTGATGACAAGCACTCCCTCCGTTCCACAATACATGCCTTCCATTTGTTAAAATATAGATGTGTCTAGACATGTTTTAGTATATAGGTACATCCATGATAGAGCCAATCGAATGGTTGAGAACACTACAATTCATAGCTATAGATGTATGTGTGACTGCCAGATGCAGAGGCCGGGGGTCATCATCCTCCTTTTCGAGAAAAAACAGGTGCGTGTGTGAGAGGACGAGTGCGTATGTGCACCTCTTCTCTTCCTGTATAACTTACTAAACTCAGAGTACAAGTTTTTGTGGGTGGCACGATGGTGCGTGCGAGAAGTCCCGAGAGATAGGTTTAATGCGTATGAAAAAAAAGACTAGCCTAGAGCTCGCCACACAGCTATTCCTGTCGAACGCCCCATTAACCGTAAGATATGTATACGACGGTGCCGGTTATTGTACGTACACAGCAGTACTCCCTCCTTTCCGGTTTATAGGGCTTAATTCAAAAATCTCACCAACCATGATGGTGAGTGGTGGAATATTTTTTTAGTTTGCAAAAGCACCTACTTAATGCTCTTGTTTTTCTAAAAAAATTATGTTTATAAATGCATTAATTGCAATGCATGCATGCATAAAGTACATGCATTGGTCAATTTTCTCTTAATACTTGCATGCAATGAGTTAATGCACCTTGAAATCTGAACATGTGTTGGGGAACAACCAAATAGAGCCTTATAAAATGGAATTTTTTTTAGATAAGTCCTATAAAACCGGAAAGGAGGGAGTAGAAAAAGAACTACTCCATCCGGGAATAGTGCCGCACTTCGAAACTAGAACCGTCAATAAATTTTGAGCTTGCGTCTCGTCACATTCCAAATTACTCCATGCTATATTGAATTGCAAACCTGTTCACACCGATCACAAACTAAGCGGTTTCCCACTTAGGAGCGTATTAGTACTTGGTTATAAATACTAGTATGCCAAGATGACTGCACATTCCTCCTTAACTCCTCATCCACAAAAACAAACAAGTCATTCAACATCCTTCCCTTCTGTCTGCCATGGCCAGTGTGAGTTCTGGGTCGAGAGATTGCCACCAGGGAGAGGCGAGCATGGAAGCGTAAGCACGAGAGATGTCCCGCCTCACTGCGAGAGCAGTCGACATGTCCCGACGCGCGGAAGTAGCAGCACAGAGGTCCCGCCGTGCCCCTGAAACAGCACGGAGGTCCCACCGCACCGTCGATGCAGCAGACTGGTCCGGCCGCACCGCGGAAGCAGCAGAGATGTCCCGCCGCACCGCGAATGCAGCAGAGATGTCCTGCCGCGCTGCGACGGCCTAGGAATATTTCTTGCGGGTAGGCGACGACTATTACAGGCGCATGCATGCGATCGTCCACAGCTAGATGGATCAGATCTCCGGCTGGGCAAGGTTGCAGGACGACATGAAAGCCTCGTTTGAACAGGCTACCGGCCTCATCCGGCAACTAAGGGAGGGCAATGAGAGGCTCCGGGCCGAGCGCGACCTGCTGAGGGAAAAGATCGTCCGAAGTGCAGACCAGCAAGAGGAGACCAGTGCCTTGTTGAAGAGGACCGACGTCATCGTCAAGAAACTTATGGACGAGAATTACATGCTTCGCAACAAGCGCCAAAGGCTGGTGGAGGAATCCGTGGATATTCTCAAGCAGCGTCTTGAGGACACGAAAGAGCTCATCGCCGCTCGCCACGGAGACTAGTTCCCACGGCATGCAGCAACGCATCAAGAAAGTAGAGATCAGCAAGCCATATCCTTGTCTTCCTTCTTCTTTTGCCCTTGTGTATTTCGGGCGTAGCCACATGTGGCTTTTTTAGTTATCTTTCTAATTATGTAAGACAATTAATCGTCCTTATATATTCATCAGTCTTGCTATAATTCGCAGTAGATGCTATATAGGTCCGTCGGATCTTACATCAAGATCTTTGCTTTCTGATTTTCTTTTTCCTCTCTTAAATCTCAATCAAGTGAGACATAGCCACGCCATTAAACAGAGGCTCGAGCGCCATTAATGAACACCTTGGGAGAGAGGTGGACGGCAGATGGAGGTCAAAGGGCTCTCCTCCTGATAAGCACGCGCAGGGGTCTGATTGCACGCCTCTCGTACTCAAATAGCTACCCTGCATGGCGCCTCCTAGCTAATAAAAAATGGGGACGTGTGGCGGCACGTAAATGGTACTAGTAAGTAGAACTCCCATGGTTTCAATAATACTTGTGTTTCTGATTGTAACAGGACAGCACTTGTTCCAAAATGACTTTGTTGATTGTTAATGTGTGCGCTTTCGCAAATCGGACTGCAAAATTACCACAGCATGTTGGTGCCATGTCATGGCACCAAGCCAAGTTTCATTATTTTCGTGCGTGTTTTGGATTTACAGGAATTAAAAAACTAAGTTTCTCAATGTTTTCAACCCAGCCACGATGCCAGAATTTTGAATTTCATTCCCATTTCTTGCATGGAACCTAGAAATTTACCCGAGGACACACATGTGATTTTTCAACCAACTTTGGTGCACTATAACATGTGCTTGTATTTCAAATTTGAATTATGCACACAAACGTGACACGTTCCCTCCCAGAACCACGAGCCTTCTTGAGAGAAGCTCCGATTTGCAAGAAGCTTATACCAAAATTTGTTCCTATTTGGCCGTTTTTTTACCACGGCATGGTACTACCATGACATGACACCATGCCAAGTTTCATGATTTTAAAACCAAGTTTCTCAATGTTCTCGACCGAGCCACGATGCCCAGATGTTTGAATTTTATTCTCATTTTTTGCATGGGACCTAGAAATTCACCCGAGGACACAAATGTGATTTTTCAACCAACTTTGGTGCACGGGAGCATGTGCTTGTAGTTCAAATTTGAATTATTCACATTAAATGACCAAAAACTCAATTAATGTGTAAATAAGGCAAAACGAAGCCGGAATTATTCCAAAATTTAACAGGGCACTCATGTAGTTCTATGTTGCCTTTGTAAATAAACTCAAGGGGGACAGCGTATATCGTTTCACACTCAAAGGTGGCACGTTTCCTCTCAGAACCACGAGCCTTCTTGAGAGAAGCATCGGTTTGCAAGAAGCTTATACCAAAATTTGTTCCTATTAGGACAATCTTTTTACCACAGCATGGTAGTACCATGACATGACACCCATGCCAACTTTCATGATTTTCAGACGTGTTTTGGATTTACAAGAATTTTAAAACCAAGTTTCTCAATGTTCTCAGCCAAGCCATGATGCCCAGATGTTTTAATTTTATTCTCATTTCTTGCATGGGACCTAGAAATTCACCCGACGACACAAATGTGATTTTTCAACCAACTTTGGTGCACGAGAGCATGTGCTTGTAGTTCAAATTTGACTTATGCACATTAAATGACCAGAAACTCAATTAATGTATAAAAACGACAAACGAACCTAGAATAATTCCAAAATATAATAGGGCACTAATGTAGTTCTATGTTGCCTTTGTTAAGAAACTCAAGGGGGGGCAGCGTATATCGTTTCACACTCAAAGGTAGCACGTTCCCTCTTAGAACCACGAGCTTCCAAATTGGCCCAATTTTTTACCACAACATGTTAGTGCCATGACATGACACCATGCCAAGTTTCATGATTTCCAGGCAAGTTTTGGATTTACATGAATTTAAAATCTAAGTTTCTCGATGTTCTCGGCCGAGTCATGATGCCCAAATGTTTGAATTTCATTCTCATTTCTTCCATGGGACCTAGAAATTCAACCAAGGACACGCATGTGATTTTTCAACCCACTTTGGTGCACCGGAGCATGTGCATGCAATTCATATTTAGATTTTGCACATTAAAAGTCTAGAAACTCAATTAATGTATAAAAAGGCCAAATGAACCCGAAATAATTCCAAAATTTAATAGGGCGCTCATATAGTTCTATGTTGCCTCTGTAAATAAAATTAGGGGGAGGCAGCGTATATCATTTCGCACACAAAGGTGACACGTTCCCTCTCGGAACCACGACGCTTGTTGAGAGAATCTCCGGTTTTGCAAGAACCTTATACCAAAACTTGTCCCAATTCAGCCAAAAATTATACGTATGAAAACAAGGTTTAGATTATCCCGAACATCTCGCTACCTAGACCAATAATGTACTATGATTTGAATTCAACATAAAATAGATACAAATATTTGAATTGGAGAGCGTATGGTACATGTAGTTCATAGTGAAATATGATTACTGCTGTATGCATGTTTTTTGTTATCAAGATAATATTTAAACTATTGTATAACTTGACAACAATCGTATTGAAATAAGGAAAATTGATTCAAATTTAGTCCATATGGTAGACGACAATATATACGTTCACATGGTGGAGTAAAATGTTCATATATGATGGAATATCAAAATGTACGACTACATCAATTATAAACCGCAAGGTCACCTAAAGATATATTCGAATTCAACATAACGTGGATTCAAAAATTGAAATTCGAGATCATGGCATCTGTAATCATATAAAAAGGGACATTACTCTTTCTTTGTTGGGAATTGATTTGTTTTTTTGTTGTTGTTGAGGGAAGTGCGAATCGATTTGGTACTTTGCCTGGTAATCTTGTTCTCCCGATTTTTTTTACATTTTTCTTGTAGTTTTTTCAATGGCATCTATAGCAATATAGTAAAAGGGGACATGACTCTCTTGTGTTTTGTATGAATTGTTTTTTTACACGTTAAGTTTGTTTTGTCGAACAAGGAATCCGCACCTTGTTATCCCGAAATTTTCAAGCTCGAGTATCTTTTGTCTCACCTGCTTTGAAACTCCTGCCTCTTCAACCCGCGCCGTGCCTTGTTCTCCCGAAATTTGGACGCGCGCGAGAACTCCCTCCTCGTCCGAAATCGGTCCCGCAGCCCATACACGTGAAATCCCCCTTCTACCCCTCAGCCGAAAATGAAGCTCCACGTCGCGGTGTCAAAACCGGTGGGGGTACACTGGTAACTTACCCCACATTTCGGACAAGCGCGTCCCTAAGCTTGGCTCCCCCTCCCCCTTCGCCCCCCCCCCCATTCGTACACCAAGGCCGCCAAAACCCACGAAACCCCACGCTCCTCCGTCGGCCTCCCGGCCGCCGCCTAGTCGGAGACTCTTCCCCGACTACGTCATCCACCACAACAGCTCGTCGTCCCTCATCCACCGCACTGGATGAGGATCCATTGTCGATCTCGTCGTCCCGCCGGATCAGCCGCCCCGTCCTCCACCTCCAAGGAGCTTCCCCGATGTTCGCCTCGTCTATCGCGCCACCTCAATCCCCATAGCGTCGTCTTGACTAGCCCCACCGGAACCGCAGCACCCTCACCAATTCCTTCGATGAAGCCGAGGCCAACTCGGCGCCACCAAGGAGGTTCTGCACTCACGCTGCATTTTATCTTTTATTCTCACGGGGCTGCCGGTGCTCGATACCGAGCAGACATGGCGGATCTCCATCGACGGTGCCGTCGCCGGCCACATCATCCACGGCGTCTCTCCCCCATGTCGTTGCTTCCTCGGCGATGACTTCCACAATGGCACTAGCTGCAGCTCCTCCGGCTCTCACTCGCGCTGTGGCTCTGTTCTTGCTCTCGGTCACGCTGCTGCACTGCTCCTGCTTTCATTTGTGCTGCTGCTCTGCTCTCGCTTGCGCTACTGCTGCTGCTGCACGACCTCCGGAAGCTACAGGAGTTGCTGCTTTAGCACTCGCTCATGGTGCTACTGCACGACTCTGCTAGTGCGTTCCCTGCTCGAGCGTCTGCTGATTTAGATCACTGCTTCTCTGCTACTAGTGCTCGAACGCCCTAAACATCTATTGCAATGCTCTGTTACTAGTTCAATCAGTTTCGACAGTAAAATTCAGTTTCGACTGTAAAGTTCATTTTCTTCAGTTAAGTTTAGAGTGAATAGTACTTACAACATCTGTCGGAGCGGCCGTGGCGCGGCTGATGCGTTTTACATCTAGCACTTTTTGGTGATGTATTTTACATCATATATTGCAGATGATATTAGGGTCCCACTTTAGATTAATGTTGTCTGTCTTGTCCTGCTTGAGCCTCGTCGCCGTACACCTTAGCGGAGCTACTCCAACAATGGAACCGTCCATCGCAGCGGAGCAATACCCTCGGCGCCATTTCCAGAGGCCTCGGATCTTCTTCCCCGCCTCCGACAGTCACACCAGCATCATCACCATCCTCCACGTCCAACCCAATGATGTTGAGGTCCACAAGGCTATGCCAAAGAGGTTGTACACTTGTCGCATCACTTTGTTTCTTCATTCCTGTGTTCTTCCAATTCATGTGATCCAAACACCCAGGTTGACTGAAATCCAATGTTTCCAAATGCTCTGTTTTGCACGTGCATTCCTATCCTATTCATGTGTTTTTCATGTCCCTGCGTTTATAGCATCCTCCAATTCTAAGGAGCCTGTTGGTGTCAAAACCGGCGGATCTCGGGTAGGGGGTCCCGAACTGTGCGTCTAGGCGGATGGTAACAGGAGACAAGGGACACGATGTTTTTACCCAGGTTCGGGCCCTCTCGATGGAGGTAAAACCCTACTCCTGCTTGATTAATATTGATGATATGGGTAGTACAAGAGTAGATCTACCACGAGATCGGAGTGGCTAAACCCTAGAGTCTAGCCTATGGTATGATTGTTGTTCGTCCTACGGACTAAAACTCTCCGGTTTATATAGACACCGGAGAGGGCTAGGGTTACACAGAGTCGGTTACAATGGGAGAGATCTTCATATCGTATCGCCAAGCTTGCCTTCCACGCCAAGGAAAGTCCCATCCGGACAGGGACGGAGTCTTCAATCTTGTATCTTCATAGTCCGGGAGTCCGGCCAAAGGTCTTAGTCCGGCCATCCGGACACCCCCTAATCCAGGACTCCCTCAGTAGCCCCTGAACCAGGCTTCAATGACGATGAGTCCGGCGCGCAAGTTGTATTCGGCATTGCAAGGCGGGTTCCTCCTCCAAATATTTCATAGAAGATGTTGAACACCAGGGTAGTGTCCGGCTCTGCAAAATAAGTTCCAGATTCCTTCGTAGAGAGAATAATATTTGTATCAATCGGATCTGCTGACGTATTCCGTGGCGTGACATCATGCCACAGCCAGGCTCTTTATTCATTTTATTGTTCCACCTCAGCGCGTTTAGCGAGACGGTTTTCTTGGCACGTCTTGTCAAAGCAGAGATCGTGTCCCCTTATTCCGGGATTCTCATCAATACGGGTGTGGGTAACCCAACCGCGCCATTAACTGTGGCGCTTGGGAGATAAGCGAGTTTTATCAGGCCGGTGGGGGGCTTGTAGTTTTGGCCGCCCATATAAGGGGATAAGAATCCACCTTTTCCATTCACGCCCTCTTCCTCCTCTGCTTATCCGTCCCTGCGTGCTCGAGCTCCAGCGCCCAAGCCCGCACTTCCCACCTCAACCTTCCCCAACCATGTCTGGAGCGGGAGGTAGATGGATGGCCTCCTCTGTCACGGAGGGACAAATCAAAAACCTGAGGAAGGCCGGATACTTGTCTAACGACATCGCGCACCGGCTCCCAGATGCGGGGCAACTCATCCCCACCCCCAGGCCCCATGAAAGGGTTGTTTTTCTTCTCCATTTCCTCCACGGACTGGGTTTTCCTCTTCACCCGTTCGTCCGGGGGCTCATGTTCTACTATGGCCTGGACTTCCACGATCTGGCCCCGAACTTCATCCTCAATATCTCGGCGTTTATCGTCGTGTGCGAGGCCTTCTTCCGCATCCAGCCCCACTTTGGCCTATGGCTGAAGATCTTCAGCGTCAAGCCGAAGGTCGTGCAAGGCCGACAGGAGGAATGCGGAGGCGCCATGGTGGGCAAGATAGCCAACGTCACCTGGCTCGAGGGTGCCTTCGTGGAAACCATCAAAGGGTGGCAATCTGGGTGGTTTTATATCACCGAGCCGCGTGACCCTAAATGGGCAGCAGCCCCTGAATTTCGATTTGGCATCCCCACCGGACTCACATCTTGGAAAGAGACGGGCCTGTCGTGGGGCAATCCCGAAGAGGTGACCGGACTCCAAACCTGTGTCCGAGACCTGGTGACCAAGAAGGTCAAGCTTGTCAACATGGTCCAGGTCATGCTCTTCCGCCGGATCCTCCCGTGTCAACGAGGGACTTCAATTTGTGGGAGTTCGACCCGGCCCGGCACCAGACTCTGTCCCGGCTCTTTGAAACAAAGCACGAGAACGCCTGGAAGGTGCTTTTCAAGAGTTCTGAGGTCTCCCCTCCTGTCATCGAGGATCGCGGATTCTGCGCCAAACGTCAAGCCTTCGAAGTAAGCTTACATTTAGTCCCTTACGGGATACCCGAATTTCATAGTGTGACTTTATGTGGGATCTAAACTCCTGTTCCTTTGACAGGACTGGAAGAGGACATCCGGACAGTTCGACTGTCCGGCCCCTTTGCCCGAAGGCCCAGTAGACGCAGACTTAGCGAAGTTACTGGTTCCGGCACCCCACGTGGTGCCGGAGAACAAGTCCAAGGAGAAGGCCACTGGGACCCGAAAGAGTTCCCGGCACCCGGTGTCGTCGGATTTGCCCGACGGCCCCAACGCACCCTCCGCCTCCAAAGACGAGGAGGAGGAAGAAGAAGATGCCTCTCCCCCTCCAACGGGGGGAGGAAAGAAGAGAAAGGCCGCCCCAACTGGGAAAGCCGGAGGTTCCAAGAAGGGGAAGTCCCTTCTGCCGGACTACGCCCCCGACGCCGAAGATGGCGGGGAGGACTGGCCACCCAGGGTCAAGCCCCTGGCAAAATCGTAAGTGTCTGGCTACCCGAATGACTTATTGCACTCCTTTATTATTTGATAGCTTCTAACATAGAAGCTAATCATGTAGTCCACCCAGAGCTCAGCTTGGCGATTCGTCGAGCGGACCTCTGAATTCGTCGGCTGTGAATAGCGCTTCACTTCTGACGGCCTCCTCCCCTCTCCCTACAGACGACGCTGAGGTGGAGTCCCGTGGGGGACGAAACCAGGAGGAGGTGGTCCTGGAAGCGCCACAAGGCAACCTTCCGAACTCTCAGCCCAAAGGGGGTAAAGCCCCGGAGGGATCTAAGTCCGGCTCCGGGCCGGACACTGCTCCAGAATCATCAGTGGTTCCAGAGCCCAATAGGCGGCGCCTTCATAAGAAGGGCAAGCCTGCAACGCCGGCGACTTCCGTCCACCTGGAGGCGCTAGAAAATTTGCTGGAGGAGCTTAACGGCGCCTCCATCGACGAAGAACATCGCACTGTTATGAGTGCGGTGATTCAGAAGGTTCAGTCTGCCAAGAGCGGGCTGACGGAAGCCTGCACAAGCCTGTTAACGGGCTTTGTGGTATGTGTTCAGAAACATATATAAAAATGTTACCGCATAGACAGTAGCCCTTGATGCTCAGTTCAGTGTTCGGAAGGAAAAGCCGAACTGAGGATCTCAAAAGATATACGCAGGAGTCTAATAGAAATATGTCAATATGGGAATGCAGGTTGCGCTGCTGACCTCTGCCGCACTGACTGCAGAGGTCAATGCCTTGAAGGAAAGCCTCGAGCGGTCCCAGAGCGAGCTCGGCCGTTCCAAGAAGCAGCTCGAGGATAAAGAGGGTACATAGTACCTCCTGTAAATGTATATAGAAATACTTGGTTGCATAATAATAACAGGACCAACGTTAATGTTGCAGGAGCCACGACCGAGGTGGCGACCCTGAAAGAGGCGGTTTCGAAAGCCGAAAAGAGTGCGGCCTTGGAGCGCACCGAGCGAGAGAAGCAGGAGGCGCGGGTGGCGGAGGTGCGGCAAGAGCTCCAGGCTCTCGTGGAAAAACACGAGAGTTTGGAGCGTGACTCGAAGACTCGAGAGTCCAAGCTTGCCTTGGCTCTTGAGAGTGCCAAGACCGCTAAGGCCGAAGCCCAGAAGGCCCTTCAGGAGATCGAGGCGATGAAGAAGATAGCGGCGGGTAAGGCATTCTTTATGCAAAGCAAAAATATAAAAGTTAATTATCTGCTACTTACCCGAATCCGGAGCTCTCCAGGAGCGTTCGCCGATCTGCCCTGTAGTGTGTCTGATGCCGCCGCATACTACCGAGCCGAAGAGGGGAGCTCGACGGAAAAAGTGTTCTGGTCTCAGTATGCTGAGGCCGAACATCCGGTGCCCCTGAGCGACCAGCTGAAGCAGCTGGTCGAGCTCCACAAGGTGGCCGAACAGGCCATGAAGGGCCTCATAGCTCGGCTGTGGCCTGGAGAAGTCATGCCTGGGAGCTACTTCGGTCTGGTGCGGCGGCTGGTGGACGCGTGTCCGTGGATTGAGGTCGTCAAGCGCTCCGTTTGTATTGAAGGTGCCCGTCGGGCCCTTGCCCGTGCTAAGGTGCACTGGGGCAAGCTAGACGCGGAGAAGCTGTTGACGGACGCGCCACCACCGGGCAAGGAGTATCGTACGCCCGAGATGTATTATAATGGCGTTCTGAAGGGTGCCCGCCGCATAGCGGATGAGTGCTCCAAAGATGTAATTTTTGAGTAAACTCGCATTTGTTATCCTGTACGCTGAAGCTTTGTTCATATGCGTTAAGCAACGCTTGTTAATTTAAAATATTACCTTCTGTGCGGCCGTTTATCAAATCTGAGAGATGCAAGTCGTCAGCTTCGACCCCCATGCCACGAGTGCTGGGGTGTTCGGGATAAACCTGAGCGCTCTTGTTCCCATTCTTGGGTCCATCTAGGGAGGCGTTCAGCACAACGAACCAGGCCGTCGGACTTATAATGCTTTATCACTCTCACTTAGCCATAGAATTCTATAATTTTAAATTTCGGCGAAGCCCCTAGTATTCGGAAGACCGAGTTCGGGGCGCTATCCACGCCTAGGCCGGATAAGTCCGGTTCCTCGCTCGAAGCGGCATAAGTCTTTAAGGACTCGAAGAAACCTCGCGAACAGCGACCGGTCTCTCGCACTATCATGACAGTCAGTTTTAGCTTTCTCTACTGAGGTGTTAACCCAGCTCAACTGGGGCACAATCGCAGTAGTTCTCCCAGCGCTACCTTAGCCAACAATGCGGAACGTAAGGTACCAAAACATGGGAGCCGGGCAAACCCAACTATTGACCAAAGACATGATTCGGAGCCGATGCATATAGTGCTATAAGTTCGGGGTGCCGCACTTGTTAGAGTGTTCGGTCTTCTCACACCATGTTATGGGGTGTTGTAAGCCCCTGGTGTATTATCCGTACCAAAGTGTACGGTTGCATAGTGTCATGACTGAACATATTTGCATATAAAAATAGATAAGTACAATAATAGGTAAGAGCTATATATTGTTCATTAAAAAAGGGCTGCTGCGAAAGCAGAACGATACAAAAAGTGCGGTAAGCAAGAGATGGGAGTATTTGACATATTCCCCTCCAGGGGCAAGCTGCAGGATTGTAAGAGAAACAGGTATTAAACTCGTTATAGAGACCACCTGGACTTTTGACGTGGCTTGCTTCCTCCCTGGCTATTGCATCGTTGGTTCGGCGAGAGTATTGCCGGACAGGCCTTCCGAATAGTTGGGTCCTGAAAGTGTGTGAAAAGGAAAACGGCGAAATAGGGAGCCCCTTAGTGCGGTTGAGCCGCATTCTGGGCGTGCCGTTGTTGTGCCCCTCCCCTTATGCCCATGGTATCTCTAAGGCGTAATTATGTACGCGTGGTACCAGTATCGCCGTTTGACGGGGGCTGGGGTTGGGGCCGCACTGCTATGCTTGCTCGGAACGTGCCAGCCGGATTTGTTGTAGGTTACTTCGGGCTCGCTTGACGTTGTCCGGACGTTTGGCACCTGGATTGGAGAACTGCCTTGAGAGGCTACTCTGTACTTCCGCTGCCAGGGCCGCCGTGTGCTCCTCCGTTCGGAGAGAGCGTTCGGTGTTTCCGTTTACCGTGATGACTCCGCGAGGTCCTGGCATCTTGAGCTTGAGATATGCGTAGTGCGGCACCGCATTGAATTTGGCAAATGCGGTTCGTCCGAGCAGGGCGTGATAGCCGCTGCGGAATGGGACTATGTCGAAGATTAACTCCTCGCTCCGGAAGTTATCCGGGGATCCGAAGACCACCTCGAGTGTGACCGAGCCTGTACAGCTGGCTTCTACCCCTGGTATGACACCTTTGAAGGTTGTCTTTGTGGGTTTAATCCTTGAAGGATCGATGCCCATTTTTCGCACTGTGTCCTGGTAAAGCAGGTTCAGGCTACTGCCGCCGTCCATTAGGACTCTGGTAAGGTGGAATCCGTCGATAATTGGGTCTAGGACCAGTGCGGCGAATCCGCCGTGACGGATGCTGGTGGGATGGTCCCGTCGATCGAAGGTGATCGGGCAGGAGGACCATGGGTTGAACTTTGGGGCGACTGGCTCCAGCGCATAGACGTCCTTGAGAGCACGCTTCCGCTCCCTTTTGGGGATGTGGGTTGCGTATATCATATTCACCGTCCGAACTTGCGGGGGAAATCCCTTCTGTCCTTTGTTGTTCGGCGGCCGGGGCCCCTCCTCGTCATCGCTATGTAGCCCCTTGTCTCTGGTCTCGGCACTTAACTTGCCTGCCTGCTTGAACACCCAACAATCCCTGTTGGTGTGATTGGCTGGTTGTTCGGGTGTGCCGTGTATCTGGCACGAGCGATCGAGTATCCGGTCTAAGCTGGATGGGCCCTGAGGGTTTCTTTTGAATGGCTTCTTCCGCTGACCCGGTTTAGAGCCTCTGAATCCGGCATTGACTGTCGTATCTTCAGTATTGTCACCGTTAATGCGGCGCTTATGCTTGTTGCGACGTGACCTGCCGTTGTTATCCTTGGTATCCGAATTGCCGGGGCTCTTGGTTATGTTATTGCTACGAGCTAGCCAGCTGTCTTCTCCCGCGCAGAAGCGGGTCATGAGTGTCATGAGGGCTGCCATAGACTTCGGCTTTTCCTGTCCTAGGTGCCGGGCAAGCCATTCGTCTCGGATGTTGTGCCTGAAGGCTGCAAGGGCCTCGGCGTCCGGACAATCGACTATTTGGTTTTTCTTGGTTAGGAACCGTGTCCAGAATTGTCTGGCCGATTCCTCTGGCTGCTGGATTATGTGGCTTAGGTCATCGGCGTCTGGTGGTCGCACATACGTGCCCTGGAAGTTGTCAAGGAATGCGGATTCCAGGTCCTCCCAACAACTAATTGACTCTGCTGGCAGGCTGTTAAGCCAATGTCGAGCTGGTCCTTTAAGCTTGAGCGGGAGGTATTTGATGGCGTGTAGATCATCACCACGGGCCATGTGGATATGAAGGAGATAATCCTCGATCCATACCGCAGGATCTGTTGTGCCATCGTATGATTCGATGTTTACGGGTTTGAAGCCCTCGGGGATTTGATGATCCATTACTTCGTCTGTGAAGCATAGTGGGTGTGCGGCGCCCCTGTACTGGGCTATATCACGACGCAGCTCGGACGAGCTTGGTCTGTTGTATTCGGCCGGGCCATACTTATTATGTCCGGCGTGACGGCTAGCGTCACGTGAAGCGGGGCGCCCATGCGATCCGTAGATCGATCTTGTTTGCCTTGCCTTATTCTCCAAGATGTCTCGCAGGTCTGTTGCGTCTCCCCGTACTCTGGTATGTTTTGAGCGGTGTCGGGGTGCGGCTTGGGTTGAGGGCCTGAAGGCCTCTCTATCGCGGCCACGGGGTGGCCGATCGGGCGCATCGTACGCTGGTGATGTAGGTTTAGTTGCTTCCTCCTCAAGTTGGGGTAGCAGCCTGCGCTTCGGGTAGCTCTTGGATGGGCGTTCTAGTTTATACTCTTCGGCCGCCAGGACTTCGGTCCATCTGTCGGCTAGCAAGTCTTGGTCAGCTCTAAGCTGCTGCTGTTTCTTCTTGAGGCTGCTTGCCGTGGCTACGAGTCTGCGTTTGAAACGCTCTTGTTCGACGGGATCCTCTGGCACGACGAATTCGTCGTCGTCGAGGCTTGCCTCGTCTTCGGAGGGAGGCATGTAATTGTCGTCCTCATCCTCTTTGTCGGCCGCTCTCTCACGAGGGCTGGCTCCTTCGTTCTCCTGCACTGAGTCCTGCTGGAGGGGGTTGTCTTCGGCACTGTCCAGCATATTGTTATCTCCGGTGCTGGAATCGCCGTTTTTGCTTTGGCGGGACTTAGAGCGGCGCCGCTGACGTCGGCGCTTGGGTTGCTTCTTGGAGGGGTCATCCTCCGTTTTCTCCTCGCCATCCCCCGCTTTAGGGGTGTCCACCATGTATATGTCATATGACGAGGTGGCTTTCCAGTTCCCTATAGGTACTGGTTCTTGATCGTCTCCTTCATCGGCGTCCATGCCGTCGATGTCTTCGGAGTCAAAGTCGAGCATGTCGGTTAAATCGTCGACAGTGGCTACGAAGTGGGTGGTGGGTGGGCTGCGAATTTCTTCGTCGTCCGTATCCCAACCGTGTTGGCCGTAGTCCGGCCAGGGCTCTCCTGACAAAGAGAGAGACTTTAACGAATTCAGGATATTGCCGAAAGGCGAGTGCTGAAAGACATCCACGGTGGTGAACTCCATGACCGGAGCCCAATCGGGCTTAATCGGAAGAGGTGCGGGATTTACGGAGTCCGGATCGGAGTCCGGCACCTTGGAGTCACGCGCCTTGCGAGGGACTAGGCTGGTATCCGGCTCTATCGCCGTAGAGGTTGAAGTTTCCGGGGCGGCGTCCAACCGTCCGTCCCCGACTGGCGTAGTGGGCTCCGAGCTAATGGTCGGAGTGGACACTTGAGCGACGCTCTGGGCGTTGTCAGATGACAGAGCTAAATCATGCCCATCGTGACAGTGCAGCGCGCCCGGTCGTGGCTCGAATCCGTTGAAGATCAAGTCCCCGCGGATATCGGCCGTGTAGTTTAAGCTTCCAAACCTGACCTGATGGCCAGGGGCGTAGCTTTCGATCTGCTCCAGATGGCCGAACGAGTTGGCCCGCAGTGCGAAGCCGCCGAATACGAAGATCTGTCCGGGGAGAAAAGTCTCATCCCGGACCGCATCGCGATTGTCGAGCGAAGAAGCCATCGGGCCTAAAGGCGACGACACAGAGGAACTCTCAATGAAAGCACCAATGTCGGTGTCAAAACCGGCGGATCTCGGGTAGGGGGTCCCGAACTGTGCGTCTAGGCGGATGGTAACAGGAGACAAGGGACACGATGTTTTTACCCAGGTTCGGGCCCTCTCGATGGAGGTAAAACCCTACTCCTGCTTGATTAATATTGATGATATGGGTAGTACAAGAGTAGATCTACCACGAGATCAGAGTGGCTAAACCCTAGAATCTAGCCTATGGTATGATTGTTGTTTGTCCTACGGACTAAAACTCTCCGGTTTATATAGACACTGGAGAGGGCTAGGGTTACACAGAGTCGGTTACAATGGGAGGAGATCTTCATATCGTATTGCCAAGCTTGCCTTCCACGCCAAGGAAAGTCCCATCCGGACACGGGACGGAGTCTCTAATCTTGTATCGTCATAGTCCAGGAGTCCGGCCAAAGGTCTTAGTCCGGCCATTCGGACACCCCCTAATCCAGGACTCCCTCAGAGCCCTTACAGATTTACTTCATTTTCAGATAGGCATCAAAGAAAACTCAGTGGGTTATGTCCTGCTCGTGCCGTGCTGTCATCCACCCCACCTGAGGTGCACCATCGACAGAAGTGTTCACTGCAGTAGAGATCCCCCCTGCAGACTTTCTTTCGCCGCCTCAGATCATCTTCCCCATTGCCGGCAGCCACGCCAACTGCATTACCATCATCGACTGAGCAGATGAACCTGACGACTACACAGTTCCGGAAGAGAGGTCGCAGTCTTTCGTGTTTGCTTACGTTATACATCGATTATTACTACCTGCTACTTTATCATTCAAACTTGAGTTTTGAATTGCGCATGGGTCTCATATCGAGCGAGCAACGAATAGTATCTGTCTACTATCTGGTTCATCTGGGGTCTTCTATGTGGTTCATGTTGGGTGGGTAACAAACAATAGATGATCCATTGTCTATCTTTTTAAACTGAAGCTATAATCTACCTGCTATCATTAGTTTTGGATCCATCCACTCGTTTGCTACCATCAGTCTTGATTTTTGCATGCACCCCTTAGGCCTTACAAAATCTAACTATTTTCTATTATTATGCATGTCAGATATTGTACACAATCGTACTGAACATGTAGAGAAAAAGAGAAGACCGTTGCGTGGGAATATAATGTCATGCAGACGCCGCTCCATGGTCGGCGAACTGCCCCCCCCCCCCTCCTGCATTTCCAGATTGTATTCCAGAGGAAGATAACTGTTCAGAGATTCAGAAGGAGCCGACCACGCCTGCTTACCACCTGAGGTGTTTGCTCTAACCTGGCATGCTGATGTTGGTCATATCATGCATATGGCGCCTTGCATTGCTTACATTATACATCTTATATGTCATCAGCTTTGTTTCGATTTGCTTTTTGTGAATGCCACCTGTTTGGTTTCTATATCATACTCCCACCATTCCTAAATATTTGTCTTTTTAGAGATTTCAACAAGTGACTACATACGGAACAAAATGAGTGAATCTACACTCTAAAATATGTCTATATACATCTGTATGTGGTAGTCCATTTGAAATCTCTAAAAAGACAAATATTTAGGAACGGAGGGAGTATATGGGAATTATGCAATGCCATCTTCTTTAGCCAGGCATCATATACGTGAATCATGCAATGCCATCCTGTTTAGCCAGTCATCGTATATGTGAATTGTATCGTGCCATATATTTTTCCATAATGTATTCCATTTGTCAACAATGTTTATACATTCATCTACTCTTCCTGTGCATCAGCCATTTGAGTCGGTCATGGGAAAATCTGGAGTGAAAACAAGGTCTTCTGAGTAGTCAGTGCTACCTGTCGATGCAGATTTCTTGCTGGTTACAGATAGCTCCTCAGAGGAGGATTCAG
The DNA here is from genome assembly GCF_018294505.1 of Triticum aestivum. NCBI lineage: Eukaryota > Viridiplantae > Streptophyta > Magnoliopsida > Poales > Poaceae > Triticum > Triticum aestivum. The sequence continues at coordinate 68,153,364 of NC_057795.1, forward strand.
AGACAGATGACCAGTCGTATCCCCCCCCCCCCGAGGTGCATGCTCTAACTTGGTTGGGTTATATTGCTCATATCATGCATATGGTGTCTTCCATTGCCATGCCATCTGCTTAGATTATACATGCTTTGTGTGAATGCCTCCTGTTTGCTTTCTATATCAGATATGTGAATTATGCAATGCCATGTTTTTCAGCCAGTTATCATATATGTGAATTATGCACAGCCATGGAGCCAGGCATCATATATGTGAATTATCGCATGCCATCTTTTTTTCAATTACGTATTCCATTTGTCGACAATCTGTGTATATTGAACTACTCTTCATGTGTATCAGCCATTTGAGCCGGTTATGGAAAAATCTGGAGTAAAAACAAGGTCTTCAGAGCAGGCAATGGTACCTGTTGAAGCATATATCTCGATGGTTACAGGGAGCTCCTCAAAGGAGGATTCAGAGACAGATGACCAGTCCTATATCCCACCTGAGGTGTATGCTCTAAGTTGCAATGTTTATATTTCTCATATGATGCATATGGTGTCTTGCATTGCTTAGTTTAGGCATCATATGCACAATATTGAATTCTATCTGCTTAGTTTAGAGATCATACATGCGAGTGCCAACTGCTTAGTATATGAATCAATTATGTCAATTATATCATGCCATCCTGTATACTTAGACAACATGTATGTGAATTATTTCATCCCAACCTATTTTAGAAAGACATCATATAGTTTTGTCACGTCATCCTATTTAGGTACTCATCATATGTTGAATTATGCCATTATATCTTGTTAAGTTATCCATCATATATCTGAAACTGTGTCATGCTATCCTGTTTAGTTAGGCATCATATATGTGAAATTGTGTCATGCTGTCCTGTTTGGTTAGACAACATATATGTGAATTACCACATCTGTCTATCATACAATGTTTGTACGTTCAATTTCTTTTCTTTTTTATCAGCCATTTGAATTGGATGGGGTGATTGCAGTATCTAAGGGAGCAAAAACCCGTTCTTCACAAAAGACAGTGCTACCCGTCGATGTAGATAGAACCATGGTTGTACTAGCCCACAAACTAGCCCCACCACACATAATCGAGATTCTTACATATTGCACACTTACACCGTTGGGCAGAGAACCAGCTACAACCCATCTAACCGCAACCCCAGCGAATAGTAACCCACTTCTAGTTGACAAAGCACCATGTCCACCACAGAGTACCTGATACGTCTCCAATGCATCTATAATTTTTTATTGTTCCATGCTATTATATTTCCTGTTTTGGATGTCTATGGGCTTTATTTTACACATTTATATCATTTTTGGGACTAACCTACTAACCGGAAGCCCACAGCCCGTATTGTTGTTTTTTTGCCTATTTTAGTATTTCGAAGAAAAGAAATATCAAACGGAGTCCAAATGGAATGAAACCTTCGGGAGCGTGATTTTTGGAACGAACGTGATCCGGAGAACTTGGAGTGCAAGCCAAGAAGCAGCCGAGGCGGCCACGAGATAGGAGGGTGCGCCCACCCCTCCTGGGCGCGCCCCCTATCTCGTGGACCCCTCGGGCAGCCACCGATGTACTTCTTCCTCCTATATAAGCCTACATACCCTGAAAACATCCAGGGAGCCACCAAAGAAATATTTCCGCCATCGTAACCTTCTGTATCCGCGATATCCCATCTTGGAGCCGTCGCCGGCGTTCTGCTAGAGGGGGAATCCACCATGGAGGGCTACTACATCAACACCATAGCCCCTCCAATGAGTTGTGAGTAGTTTACCACAGACCTTCGGGTCCATAGTTATTAGCTAGATGGCTTCTTCTCTCTTTTTGGGTCTCAATACAATGTTCTCCCCCTCTCTTGTGGAGACCTATTCGATGTAATCTCTTTTTACGGTGTCGATGAATTGTGGGTTTATGATCAAGTTTATCTATAAATAATATTTGAATCTTCTCTGAATTCTTTTATGTATGATTGAGTTATCTTTGCAAGTCTCTTCGAATTATCGGTTTGGTTTGGCCTACTAGATTGATCTTTCTTGCCATGGGAGAAGTGCTCAGCTTTGGGTTCAATCTTGCGGTGTTCTTACCCAGTGACAGAAAGGGTTGCAAGACACGTATTGTATTGTTGCCATCGAGGATAAAAAGATGGGGTTTATATCATATTGCTTGAGTTTATCCCTCTACATCATGTCATCTTTCTTAATGCATTACTCTGTTCTTATGAACTTAATACTCTAGATGCATGCTAGATAGCGGTCGATGTGTGGAGTAATAGTAGTAGATGTAGGCAGGAGTTGGTCTACTTCTCATGGACGTGATGCCTATATACATGATCATGCCTAGATAATCTCATAATTATTCGCTTTTCAATCAATTGCTCGACTGTAATTTGTTCACCCACCGTAATACTTATGCTATCTTGAGAGAAGCCTCTGGTGAAACCTATGGCCCCCGGGTCTATTCTTTATCATATAAGCTTTCAATCTACTTTTATTTGCATCTTTATTTTCTGCATCTATATCACAAAATACCAAAAATATATTTATCTTATCATATTATTTCTATTAGATCTCACTTTCGCAAGTGGCCGTGAAGGGATTAACAACCCCTTTATCGCGTTGGTGGCGAGTTCTTTGTTTGTTTGTGTAGGTTCGTGGGACTTGTGAGGAGCCTCCTACTGGATTAATACCTTGGTTCTCAAAAACTGAGGGAAATACTTACACTACTGTGCTGCATCACCCTTTCCTCTTCAAGGAAAACCAACGCAAGCTCAAGACGTAGCAAGAAGGATTTCTGGCGCCATTGCCGGGGAGGTCTTCGCTGAAGTCAAGACATACCAAGTACCCATCACAAACTCATCTCCCTCGCATTTACATTATTCTCCATTTGCCTCTCGTTTTCCTCTCCCCCACTTCACCCTTGCCGTTTTATTCGCCCTCTCTTTCCTAGTCTCCTCTCTTTTCCGCTTACCTTCTTCTTCCTCTCTCTTTCGCTTGCCTTCTTCTATTTGCTTGTGTGTTGGATTACTTGTTGCCATGGCACAAGATAGTACCAAATTGTGTGATTTCTTCAATACCAATAATAATGATTTTCTTAGTGCTCCGATTGCTCCTCTTAATAATGTTGAGTCTTGTGAAATCAATGCTGCTTTGCTGAATCTTGTTATGAAAGATCAATTCTTTGGCCTTCCTAGTGAAGATGCCGCTACTCATCTAAGCAACTTTGTTGATTTGTTTGAGATGCAAAAGAAAAAAGATACGTACAATGATATTGTTAAATTGAAATTATTTCCGTTTTCACTTAGAGATCGTGCTAAAGTTTGGTTTTCCTCTTTTCCTAAAAATAGTATTGATTCTTGGAACAAGTGCAAAGATGCTTTTATCTCTAAGTATTTTTCTCCCGCTAAGATTATCTCGCTTAGGAACGATATTATGAATTTTAAACAATTTGATCATGAGCATGTTGCCCAATCTTGGGAAAGAATGAAATTGATGATTCGCAATTGCCCTACTCATGGTTTGAATTTATGGATGATCATACAAAAAATTTATGCCAGTTTGAACTTTGCTTCTAGAAATCTTTTAGATTCGGCCGCCGGAGGCACGTTTGTGGAAATCACTTTAGGAGATGCTACAAAACTTCTTGATAATTTTATGGCTAATTATTCTCAATGGCACACCGAACGATCTACTAGTAAAAAAGTGCATGTTATAGAAGAAATTAATGTTTTGAGTGGAAAGATGGATGAGCTTATGAGATTGTTTGCTACTAAGAGTTCTTCTATTGATCCCAATGACATGCCTTTATCTACCTTGATTGAGAATAATAATGAATCTATGGATGTAAATTTTGTTGGTAGGAATAACTTTGGAAACAATGCTTATAGAGGAAACTTTAATCCTAGACCGTTCCCTAGCAATTCCTCTAATAATTATGGAGATTCCTACAATAATTCTTATGGTAATTTTAATAAGTTTCCCTCTGATTTTGAAAATAGTGTGAAAGAATTTATGATCTCTCAAAAGAATGTTAATGCTTTACTTGAAGAAAAATTGCTCAAAGTTGATGATTTGGCAAGGAACGTTGATAGACTTTCGCTCGATGTTGATTCTTTGAAACTTAGATCTACTCCTCCTAAGCATGATATCAATGAGTCTCTCAACCTATGAGAAGTTCCATTGACGAGTGCAAAGAAAGAACCGCTAGATTGCGCGCTAAGAAAGATTGCTTTATAAAAGCGTGTTCTTCTAGTTTCCATGAAAATAATGATGAAGATCTTAAAGTCATTGATGTGCCCCCTATTAGATCCTTGTTTTTCAATATGAATCTTGATAATAATGGGACTGAAAGTGAATCAACTTTTGTTAAAAAACGTTCCGATAATTTGGAGTTTTTATATCTTAATCTTAAATTTGGTAAAAGTGCAATTGGAGAGGTCAAAACTTTAAATAGTATTGAACCCACTATCTTGGATTTCAAGGAATTTGATTATGATAATTGTTCTTTAGAAAGTTGTATTTCCTTGTCGCAATCCGTTGTTATTTCTCCTCATGCTTATAGTCAAAATAAAGCCTTTACCAAACATATTGTTGATGCCTTGATGCAATCTTTTGATGAAAAACTTAATTTGGAAGTTTCTATACCTAGAAAACTCAATGATGAGTGGGAACCTAGTATAAAGATTTAAATTAAAGATTATGAGTGTTTTGCTTTGTGTGATTTGAGTGCTAGTGTTTCCACGATATTCTAGGTTTCCATGATCTTGATGATTGCTCTTTAAATTTGCACCTTGTGGATTCCACCATTAAAAAGCCAATGGGAAGAATCAATGAAGTTCTAATTGTTGCAAATAGAAATTTGGTTCCCGTTGATTTTATCGTTCTTGATATAGATTGCAATCTTTCTTGCCCTATTATTCTTGGTAGACCTTTTCTTAGAACGATTGGTGCAATTATTGATATGAAGGAAGGGAATATTAGATTACAATTTCCATTAAAGAAAGGCATGGAGAACTTTCCAAGAAAGAAAAGTCAAATTACCTTATGAATCCATTATGCGAGCTACCTATGAATCAAGTGCCAAAGATGGCACTACTTAGATCTATCCTTGCTTTTATGCCTAGCTATGGGTGTTAAACGATAGCGCTAGTTGGGAGGCAACCCAATTTTCTTTGTGTTTTTTGTTTTTGTTCCTGTTTAGTAATAAATTTTGCATCTAATTTCTGTTTAGATGTGTTTTCATGTTTTATTTAGAGTTTGTGCCAAGTAGAACCTATAGGATAACCTGTGATATGAGTTGATTTGATTCTGCTGAAAAACAGAAACTTTGTGCTCACGAGAAAAAACTCAATAAATCACAGGAACGTGATTTTGCATTGATTCTTTTTGCTTCTGATCAATAGACAAATTGTTTAGGACTTAATATTTTGGTAGGATTTTTGAAGTTCCAGAAGTTTGCGTTTGTTACAGATTGCTACAGACTGTTCTGTTTTTGACAGATTCTGCCTTTCGTGTGTTATTTGCTTATTTTGATGCATCTATGGCTAGTATGTAAGGGTATGAACCATAGAGAACTTGGAATACAGTAGGTTTAACACCAATATAAATAAAGAATGAGTTCATTACAGTACCTTATGTGGTGGTTTTGTTTTCTTTCACTAACGGAGCTTATGAGATTTCCTGTTGAGTTTTGTGTTGTGAAGTTTTCAAGTTTTGGGTAAAGATTTGATGGACTATGGAATAAAGGGTGGAAAAATCCTAAGCTTGGGGATGCCCAAGGCACCCCAAGAAATTCAATAATAGACAAAAGCCTAAGCTTGGGGATGCCCCCGGAAGGCATCCCCTCTTTCGTCTTCGTTCATTGGTAACTTTACTTGGAGCTATATTTTTATTCGCCACATGATATGTGTTTTGCTTGGAGTGTCGTGTATTATATTAGTCTTTGCTTGTTAGTCTACCACAATCATCCTTGCTGTACACACCTTTTGGGAGAAGCCTACTTGATTGAAATTTTATTAGAATATGATATGTGCTTCACTTATATCTTTTGAGCTACATAGTTTTCGCTCTAGTACTTCACTTATATCTTTTAGAGCACGGTGGTAGATTAATTTTGAAGAAATTGTTGATCTCTCATGCTTCACTTATATTATTTTGAGAGTCTTTTAGAACATTATGATATTTGCTATAGTTATGAATTTGGTCCTAGAATGATGAGCATCCAAGTTGGGTATAATAAAAACTATCATAGAAAGTGCATTAAACACTAGGATCAATTTGATGCTTGATAATTGTTTTGAGATACAAAGGTAGTAATGCTAGAGTCATGCTAGTGGATAATTATGAAATTGAGAAATACTTGTGTTGAAGTTCGCAAGTCCCGTAGCATGCACGTATGGTAAAAGTTGTGTGACAAATTTGTTGCATGAGGTGCTCTTTTGATTGTCTTCCTTATGAGTGCAGTCGGGGATGAGCGATGGTATTTTCCTACCAATCTATCCCTCTAGGGGCATGCGTAGTAGTACTTTGCTTCGAGGGCTAAGTAGACTTTTGCAATAAGTATATGAGTTCTTTATGACTAATGTGAGTCCATGGATATACGCACACTCATCCTTCCACTATGCTAGCCTCTATTTTACCGCGCAATTTTTGCCGGTATCATGAACCCATTATTTACCTTCCTCAAAACAGCCACCATACCTACCTATTATGGCATTTCCATAGCCATTCTAAGAGCCATGCAACTTTTCACCGTTCTGTTTATTATTACACGTTCTATCATTGTCATATTGCTCTTTGCATGACCATGTAGTTGACATCGTATTTGTGGCAAAGCCACCTTCATAATTTACATACATGTCACTCTTGATTCATTGCATATCCCGATACATCACCGGAGGCATTCATATAGAGTCATATCGTGTTCTAGCTTTGAGTTGTAATTCTTGAGTTGTAAATCAATAAAAGTGTGATGATCTTCACTATTAGAGCATTGTTCCAGTGAGGAAAGGATGATGAAGACTATGATTCCCCCACAAGTCGGGATGAGACTTCGGACTTTATAAAAATAAAATAGGCCAAAGAAGCCCACCAAAAAGAAAAAAAAGAAAGAGAAAGAAAAAAAGAAAAAGAAAAAAAGAAAAAGAAAAAAAGAAAATTAGAGAAAAGAGAGAAGGGACAATTGCTACTATCTATTTTCCACACTTGTGCTTCAAAATAGCACCATGATCTTCATGATAGAGAGTCTCCTATGTTGTCACTTTCATATACTAGTGGGAATTTTTCATTATAGAACTTGGCTTGTATATTCCAATGATGGGCTTCCTCAAAACGCCCTAGGTCTTCGTGAGCAAGCAAGTTGGATGCACACCCACTTAGTTTCTTTTGTTGAGCTTTCATACATTTATAGCTCTAGTGCATCCATTGCATGGCAATCCCTACTCACTCACATTGATATCTATTAATGGGCATCTCCATAGCCCATTGATACGCCTAGTTGATGTGAGATTATCTTCTCCCTTTTTGTCCTTACAACCACCACCATAGACCACCATAGTGCTATGTCCATGGCTTGCGCTCATGTATTGAGTAAGAGTTAAAAAAGCTGAAGCACGTTAAAAAGTATGAACCAATTGATCGGCTCGTCACCGGGGTTGTACATGATGGGAGTATTTTGTGTAATAAAAATGAAGCATGGCCTAACTATATGATTTTGTAGGGATAAGCTTTCTTATGCTATTTTTATAGGACATGATTATTTGTTAGTATGCTTCAAAGTATTATCATTTTTATGTTTTACAAGCTTTTATCTTGAATCATTTGGATCTGAACATTCATGCCACAACAAAGAAAAATTACATTGAGAATTATGCTAGGTAGCATTCCACATCAAAAATTCTGTTTTTATCATTTACCTACTCGAGGACGAGCAAGAATTAAGCTTGGGGATGCTTGATACGTCTCCAACGTATCTATAATTTTTGATTGGTCCATGCTATTATATTTCCTGTTTTGGATGTCTATGGGCTTTATTTTACACATTTATATCATTTTTGGGACTAACCTACTAACCGGAGGCCCAGCCCGTATTGTTGTTTTTTGCCTATTTTAGTATTTCGAAGAAAAGGAATATCAAACAGAGTCCAAACGGAATGAAACCTTCGGGAGCATGATTTTTGGAACGGACTTGATCCGGAGAACTTGTAGTGCAAGCCAAGAAGCATCCGAGGCAGCCACGAGATAGGAGGGTGCGCCCACCCCTCCTGGGTGCGCCCCCTGTCTCGTGGACCCCTCGGGCGGCCACCGACATACTTCTTCCTCCTATATAAGCCTACATACCCCGAAAACATCCAGGGAGCCACCAAAGAAATATTTCCGCCACCATAACCTTCTGTATCCGCGAGATCCAATCTTGGAGTCGTCGCTGCCTTTCTAACGGAGGGGGAATCCACCATGGAGGGCTTCTACATCAACACCATAGCCCCTCCAATGAGTTGTGAGTAGTTTACCACAGACCTTCGGGTCCATAGTTATTAGCTAGATGGCTTCTTCTCTCTTTTTGGATCTCAATACAATGTTCGCCCCCTCTCTTGTGGAGATCTATTCGATGTAATCTCTTTTTGTGGTGTGTTTGTCGAGATCCGATGAATTGTGGGTTTATGATCAAGTTTATCTATAAATGATATTTGAATCTTCTTGGAATTCTTTTATTTATGATTGAGTTATCTTTGCAAGTCTCTTCAAATTATCGGTTTGGTTTGGCCTACTAGATTGATCTTTCTTGCCATGGGAGAAGTGCTTAGCTTTGGGTTCAATCTTGCGGTGTTCTTACCCAGTGACAGAAAGGGTTGCAAGACACATATTGTATTGTTGCCATCGAGGATAAAAAGATGGGGTTTATATCATATTGCTTGAGTTTATCCCTCTACATCATGTCATCTTTCTTAATGCGTTACTCTGTTCTTATGAACTTAATACTCTAGATGCATGCTGGATAGCGGTCGATGTGTGGATTAATACTAGTAGATGCAGGCAGGAGTCGGTCTACTTGTCATGGACGTGATGCCTATATACATGATCATGCCTAGATAATCTCATAGTTATTCGCTTTTCTATCAATTGCTCGATAGTAATTTGTTCACCCACCGTAATACTTATGCTATCTTGAGAGAAGCCTCTAGTGAAACCTATGGCCCCCGGGTCTATTCTTTATCATATAAGCTTTCAATCTACTTTTATTTGCATCTTTATTTTGTGCATCTATATCACAAAATACCAAAAAAATATTTATCTTATCATATTATCTCTAGTAGATCTCACTTTCGCAAGTGGCTGTGAAGGGATCGACAACCCCTTTATCACGTTGGTTGCGAGTTCTTTGTTTGTTTGTGTAGGTTCGTGGGAATTGTGAGGAGCCTCCTACTGGATTGATACCTTGGTTCTCAAAAACTGAGGGAAATACTTACGCTACTCTGCTGCATCACCCTTTCCTCTTCAAGGAAAACCAACGCAAGCTCAAGACGTAGCAGTACCCCCACACGAGCAATTTGTAAAGCTGCTGCAGTGCCCAAAGCACGAAGACCACCACAACTAATCCAAACTCCACGTTTAAAGCAGAAGAGCAACTGTTCTCAGGTAAAATTCCGTAGGTATGGTCCATAATACTTTGTTGTTGCATCATTGTATTTACTCATACCAACTACTTTCGAATTTGAAGGATCCAATTGATACTCCAATGGCGCAACATGTATGTTTGAAACCTATTTCTTTAACTGGATTGTGTTTCTAACTTCTTGCTCTATGTTGATTTCAGTTTAAGTTGTATAAACAGTTGTGTTCTCATGTGATGCACATTACAAGTGCTGCCAATGTTGTGTAGTTTCTCACACTTATATTCTGTCTATGCTGTTGTGTCTTAAAAATATATGAGTTGAACTGTGTCTCTATCTTGATTAGGGAACATAAACTAGAATGATATGGACAATACAGTTACCATAGTACATAGATATATGTTTGTTTCATGTTGTTATCCTGTCCACCTTACTACTAAACCGGTTTACCAAAATGAGTTTCGTATACTACATGCTAAACCTGTGATGTGTCTGCTTGTTTCTCTTGTAGTATGCAAACAGAATATTGGAGAAGAGCACCCCACTATGCAATGGTAGAGAAAGTAATGCAGATAAGGTTCAAGATAGTGATACAACCCTGTTGGTCTCCAAGAAAGGTGATAAAAACGATATTGTAGACAGTGAGAAAACCCCACAGTCTTGCGTTGATGTAGCGTTCGAGTTACTGGCCAGTACCGCTGGCACAAGCTCTTCAAACTCGCTGCCTGAATCACTTCGGCTTCTTCAGTCTCAGCTACAAGCTGAAAGGCATCGGTCAGCTGTGTTGCGGTAAGAAGCCGAAGGACTAAGGAAGTCCCTGCAGAATTCAGATGCGTACTTTTTTGTGCAACAGCAAGCGCTGGAGGATTTAAGCGCCAAACAAGAGAAAGTTAATAAGCTTGCTAAGCATCTTGCCAGCATTATGGGTACCCAGGATATTGTTTCTTGAACTCTTCTGAAGTGGTTTCAGTTCTGGACTTGTTTTGCTGCGGCATTTATATGCTGCTTTGTTCCCTATATTTGCACTGGTGGCGAACTTTGATGCCCAGTGGATGTAATATGTGTAATAGCCGTGATTGCCTAGCATAGTTGCTTGCTTATTTATTTCCTTGTTGTCTTGTTTATTTGTTTGCTTGTAGTCAGTACAGTTCTTTTTCCGCGGTTTGCTAGTGGCTGCAATAACCTATTTTTTAAAACTAGGCCACAATAACCATGGGCTAATATTTACTGTAGTGACACTGGGCCTCCTATGGGCCGTAGAAACAATGGGCCTTCTATGGGCCATATCATCAATGGGCCTTATACGGGCCGTATGATCGATTGGCCAAACATGGGCCAATAACAGGCCGCATTATGGCCGTAAACGGGCTAGAGTTGGAATCATCCGTTCATGGGCCGACCATAACGGGCCATCGTTAATAGGCCGTATTTGATGACGCTATGAAAACGGCCCAACGTATTAATGGACCACAAACGGGCCGACTGTAACCACGGGCTGAATTTGGCCCACAAGTAGAAAATAACAGTAACAGGTCGTAAGTAAACGAATGCTGGAAATGAGCCCAAGAATAAATGGGCTTTGAGAAGGTCGAAAGATAACATGGGATAGAAACGGCCCAACGGAATAACGGGCCGTTAATGCGTTTAAGGTGATACACTGTTCATTACGGGCCAGTTTCACCAAGGGCCGTTAATGGGTGTAAAGTGATACACTGTTCATTACGGGCCAGTTTCACCACGGGCCGTTAATAGGCCAAGAGTTACAAAGGGCCTCATATGGGCCAAAAGACGTCATGGGCCATACATGGGCCAGAAGTGAAAACGGGCTGGAATCATATTGGATGGCCCAGATGACGCTACCGGGCCTAATTCTGATAGGGCGTAACGAGCCTTGGGTTAGCGGGTTGTAAATGGGCTATATGCGAACAGGCCATTAACAGGCTCTCCATGGGCCGACCCGCCACCTTTTGACCAAGTTAAACGGGCCAGCCTTTTCACAGGAATTGGCCTCTGTTGGGCCGTGCCACGTGTCGACGTATCATAGGCGCCTTCTGTCCAATGAGTGGATGACATCTGTCCCAACGATGAGCCGACACGTGTTTCCTCCAGCCATAATGATTTTACACATGGAAAATCCCCATTGGTCGGGGCTGTTAATGGGTTATCGGATCCAAAATCCAACCCGATAGCTTAATGGCGTTCCGTTATGGTGGATGCCACGTGTCGGTCACCCTTGATGAAAGCACTTCTGTGACGCGCGATTTATCGTCATGGAAGTGGACACTTCCGTGATGATAATTTTGGTAATGTCATGGAACACTTCTACGACAACACAGGTAAGACTATCTTGATTCTGTCATAAAATCTTCATGGATGTACATGCATGACAAAAAACGCGACCTACTGTGACAAACACGTATCATCACGGAAGTGTATTTTTATTTGCAGTGTACCACCTAGCTTTACATACCAACAAAAGAAAAAATTCTTCTATGATTTAAGACATTACTTTTGGGATGACCCACATCTTTATAAAGAAGGAGTAGACAGTATTATTAGACGTTGTGTACCTGAGCATGAACAGGGACAAATCCTATGGAATGTCACTCCAAAGCTTATGGACGGCATCATGCCGGAGATAGAACTGCTCACAAGGTGTTGGAATCTGGATTTTATTGGCCTACTCTCTTCAAGGATGCCCGTAAGTTCATCTTATCTTGTGATGAATGTCAAAGAATAGGTAATATCGGTAAGCGTCAAGAAATGCCTATGAATTATTCACTTGTTGTTGAACCATTTCATGTTTGGGGATTTGATTACATGGGACCTTTTCCTTCCTCTAATGGGTATACACATATTTTGGTTGCTATTGATTATGTTACTAAATGGGTAGAAGCTATTCCAACCAGTACTGTTGATCACAACGCCTCTATTAAAATGCTTAAGGAAGTTATTTTCCCAAGGTTTGGAGTCCCTAGATATTTAATGACTGATGGTGGTTCACACTTTATTCATGGTGCTTTCCGTAAAATGCTTTCCAAGTATGATGTTAACCATAGAATTGCATCACCTTATCATCCTTAGTCTAGTGGTCAAGTTGAACTTAGCAATAGAGAAATAAAATTAATTTTGCAAAATACTGTCAATAGGTCCAGGAAGAATTGGTCAAAGAAATTAGATGATGCACTTTGGGCTTATAAAACAGCAAATAAAAGTCCTATGGGTATGTCTCCATATAAAATGGTTTATGGAAAAGCTTGTCATTTGACTCTTGAGTTAGACCATAAAGCATATTGGGCCATCAAAGAGCTCAATTATGATTACAAACTTGCTGGTGAAAAGAGGTTATTTGATATTAGCTCTTTAGATGAATGGAGAACCCAAGCTTATGAAAATGCAAAATTATTCAAAGAAAAAGTTAAAAGATGGCAGGACAAAAGAATCCAAAAGCGTGAGTTTAAAGTCCGAGAAAATTTTCTTTTGTACAACTCTCGTTTCAGATTCTTTGCAAGAAAACTCCTCTCAAAATGGGAACGCCCATATGTCATCGAGGAGGTTTATTGGTCTGGAGCCATCAAAATAAATAATTCCGAAGGCAATAACCCGAAGGTTGTCAATGGGTAACGAATAAAGCATTATATCTCAGGTACACCCATTAATGTTGAAAGTAATATTATCCAAACATTGACACTGGAAGAACACATAAAATAATCCTTTCGGAACACTCCAGAATCGTGAAAATAAGGAGGTACGTGATACGGTAAGTGAATGGACTCCGAAAAATCCGCAAAAATATTTTTATCAGTTTTGGAATATATAAAATTTTTGGAAATAAAGAAACTTCCAGGAAGCGTCCCATAGTGGGCATAAGACACCAGCCTGGCGTGCCTAGGTGAGTTGTGCCCACCTGGGACACCTTTCGTACTCCGTTTTTCTATCGTATGCTTGTCCTCCAAGATTAAAAAAATCTATATATACTTCAGAACCTATTGATCACCGTATCGTAGAGAAACCTTTGTTCTCTTTTCTTGCTATTTTCTGCGCAGTTCTGAAAATATGTCGTCCCAACACTCTGACGGAGAGAGCTATGTCTCACATCTCATTGCTGACCCAAAGACCTATGGGGACCTATCTCCTTATGGTTAAACTACCGATGACGGGGAGGATGCTCACTTGATGAGGATCGATGATTCAAGCTCGGAGGAGGAGGATGTCCTTCTACCTCAACCAGGGGATATGCACATGGAGTTCAAGAAGTCAAGTCTCCCAAAGAGAGCTAACCGGTCTAAAAACCGATCTATTCCTCTTCATTTTCAGCAGAAAGCAAAGGGGATTTATGTGACAAGATCTTGAAGCTGGAACTGCAAGTCGACGATTTAAAAGAGGAAGTGGCTCTCCTCAACTATAATATGAAAAAGTTGAAGGCATAATTCTCTTCATCACCACCACCATCGTATTTTTCACCACCAAGTATCAGGTATGGACACTCCCCTTGGCTTCCGCCAAGCTTGGGGGAGATGCCCCGGTATCGTATCATCCCACTATCTTTTTGCATTTACTTATTTTAGTTCGATGTTTTGCTTTAGATGAATAAAAGTTTAGTTCGATCCTTTCTTCTTTGAGAGTTTGCTTAGTGATCTAGCCTTGTAATCTTGTGCAAGTTATATAATAAAGTTTAGTTTGAGTTTTGCTTTCTTTACTTTCATGTTGCAAATTAAAGAAAAGAAATAAGAATAAAAAAGAGAGAAAGGAAATAAATGAAGACAAGGTCATATATTAATCTTATGGCAGGTGATGACACCACATAAGGAAAAGTATAAGTAGGAAATTTTATTAGACATTGACAGACATAGCATTAGTCAATGATGCAACTCATGAAAGAATTAATAAGGGAAGAAAAGACTCACATATAAATGTACTATCCTAGACATCTTTTGTGATTGTGAGCCCTCATCAAAATATTATATGCCAAAATTCTTGACGTTGGACCAGGAAGACAACTTAATGGTTTATGTTTGTTTATATTCACATAGAAGTCATATTGTTATAGATCCTTTAACATGTGGTGCTTGCCCCCTATCTTTGCTAGCCAAAAATTCCACACTAAGTAGAGATACTACTTGTGCATCCAAAAACCCGTAAACCCAAATCTTATTTTCAAGAGTCTGCTACCTCTTGAGCATGCGTTGGTTTTCCCTTGAAGAGGAAAGGGTGATGCAGCAAAGTAGCGTAAGTATTTCCCTCAGTTTTTGACAACCAAGGTATCAATCCAGTAGGAGATTACACGCAAGTCACCTAGTACCTGCAAAAACAAACAAGAACCTCCCAACCAACATGATAAAGGGGTTGTCAATCCCTTCACAGTCACTTATGAAAGTGAGATCTAATAAAGATAATAGGATAAATATTTTTGGTATTTTTGTATAGATTGAAAATAAATATTGTGAAATAAACGGCGAAAGAAATGGCTAGTTATTGGGAGAATAATATAATGGAGAATAGACCCGGGGGCCATAGGTTTCACTAGTGGCTTCTCTCAAGATAGCAAATTCTACAGTGGGTGAACAAATTACTGTCGAGCAATTGATAGAAAAGCACATAGTTATGAGAATATCTAGGCATGATCATGTGTATAGGCATCACGTCCGCGACGAGTAGACCGAAACGATTCTGCATCTACTACTATTACTCCACACATCCACCGCTATCCAGCATGCATCTAAAGTATTAAGTTCATAAGAACAGAGTAACGCATTAGGCAAGATGACATGATGTAGAGGGATAAACTAAAGCAACATGGTATAAACCCCATCTTTTTATCCTCGATGGCAACAATACAATACGTGCCTTGCTGCCCCTGCTATCACTAAAAAAGGACACCGCAAGATTGAACCCAAAGCTAAGCACTTCTCCCATTGCAAGAAAGATCAATCTAGTAGGCCAAACCAAACTAATAATTTGAAGAGACTTGCAAAGATATTAAATCATGCATAAAAGAATTCAGAGAAGAATCAAATATTGTTCATAGATAATCTTGATCATAAACCCACAATTCATCAAAACTCGATAAATGCACCGCAAAAAGAATTACATCGAATAGATCTCCAAGAGAATCAAGGAGAACTTTTTATTGAGATCCAAAGAGAGAGAAGAAGCCATCTAGCTAATAACTATGGACCTGAAGGTCTGTGGTAAACTAATCACACATCACCGGAGAGGCTATGGTGTTGATGTAGAAGCCCTCCATGATCGATTCCCCCTCCGGCGGAGCACCGAAAAAGGCCCCAAGATGGGATCTCACGGGTACAGAAGGTTGCGGCGGTGGAAATAGGGTTTCATGGTGCTCTCGGATGTTTTCGGGGTATATGAGTATATAAAGGCGAAAGAAGTAGGTCAGTGGAGCCACGAAGGGCCCACGAGGGTGGGTGGCGCGCCTACCCCTCTGGGCGCGCCCTCGTACCACATGGCCGCCTCATTGCTTCCTTGACATCCACTCCAAGTCTCCTGGATTGCGTTTGTTCCAAAAATAACTCTCTCGAAGGTTTCATTCCATTCGGATTTTGTTTGGTATTCCTTTTCTGCGAAACACTGAAATAGGCAAAAAAACAACAATTTGCACTGGGCCTTTGGTTAGTAGGTTAGTCCCAAAAATAATATAGAAGTGCATAACAAATCCCATTAAACATCCAAAACAGATAATATAATAGCATGGAACAATCAAATATTATAGATACGTTGGAGACGTATTAAGCATCCCCGAGCTTAATTCTTGCTCGTCCTCGAGTAGGTAAATGATAAAAACAGAATTTTTGATGTGGAATGCTACCTAGCATAATTCTCCATGTAATTTTATTTATTGTGGAATGAATGTTCATATCCGAAAGATTCAAGACAAAAGTTTAATATTGACATAAAAATAATAATACTTCAAGCATACTAACAAAGCAATCATGTCTTCTCAAAATAACATGGCCAAAGAAAGTTATCCCTACAAAATCATATAGTCTGGCTATGCTCTATCTTCATCATGCAAAGTATTTAATCATGCACAACCCCGATGACAAGCCAAGCAATTGTTTCATACTTTTGATGTTCTCAAACTATTTCAATCTTCACGCAATATATGAGCGTGAGCCATGGACATAGCAATATATGTGGAATAGAATGGTGGTTGTGGAGAAGACAACAAAAGGAGAAGATAGTCTCACATCAACAAGGCGTATCAACGGGCTATGGAGATGCCCATCAATAGATATCAATGTGAGTGAGTAGGGACTGCCATGCAATGGATGCACTAGAGCTATAAGTGTTTGAAAGCTCAACAAAAGAAACTAAGTGGGTGTGCATCCAATTCGCTTGCTCACGAAGACCTGGGACATTTTGAGGAAGCCCATCATTGGAATATACAAGCCAAGTTCTATAATGTAAAATTCCCACAAGCATATGAAAGTGACAACATAGGAGACTCTCTATCATGAAGATCATGGTGCTACTTTGAAGCACAAGTCTGGTAAAAGGATAGTAACATTGTCCCTTCTCTGTTTTTCTCTCATTTCTCTTTTTTTCCTTTTTTTATTTGGGCCTTTTCCCCTCTTTTTTTATGGCCTTTTTTTTCTTTTTTTTGTCCAGAGTCTCATCCCGACCTATGGCGGAATCATAGTCTCCATCATCCTTTCCTCACTTGGGACAATGCTCTAATAATGATGATCATCACACTTTTATTTACTTACAACTCAAAAATTACAACTCGATACTAGAACAAAATATGACTCTATGTGAATGCCACCGGTGGTGTACCGGGATGTGCAATGAATCAATAGTGACATGTATGAAAGAATTATAAAGGTGGCTTTGCCACAAATACGATGTCAACTACATGATCATGCAAAGCAATATGACAATGATGTAACATGTCATAACAAACGGAACGGTGGTAAGTTGCATGGCAATATATCTCGGAATGGCTATGGAAATGCCATAATAGGTAGGTATGGTGGCTGTTTTGAGGAAGGTATATGGTGAGTGTATGATACCGGCAAAAGGTGCGCGGTATTAGAGAGGCTAGCAATGTGGAAGGGTGAGAGTGCGTATAATCCATGGACTCAACATTAGTCATAAAGAACTCACATACTTATTGCAAAAATCTATTAGTTATCAAAACGAAGTACTGCGCGCATGCTCCTAGGGGGATAGATTGGTAGGAAAATACCATCGCTCGTCCCCGACCGCCACTCATAAGGAAGACAATCAATAAATAAATCATGCTCCGACTTCATGACATAACGGTTCACCATACGTGCATGCTACGGGAATCAGAAACTTTAGAACAAGTATTTCTCAAATTAACAACTACTCAGCTAGCATGACTCTAATATCACCATCTTCATATCTCAAAACAATCATAAAGAATCAAACTTCTCATAGCATTCGATGCACTTTATATGATAGTTTTTATTATACCCAACTTGGATGTTCATCACATTAGGACTAATTTTATAGCCAAAGAAAATTACCATGCTGTTCTATAAGAATCTCAAAATAATATAAGTGAAGCATGAGAGATCAATAATTTCTATAAAATAAAACCACCACTGTGCTCTTAAAAAGGTATAAGTGAAGCACTAGAGCAAAATTATCTAGCTCAAAAGATATAATTGAAGCACATAGAGTATTCTAATAAATTTTGATTTGTGTGTGTCTCTCCAAAAGGTGTGTACAGTAAGGATGATTGTGGTAAACTAAAAATCAAATACTCAAATCATACAAGACGCTCCAAGAAAAACACATATCATGTGGTGAATAAAAATATAGCCTCAAGTAAAGATACCGATGGACGAATACGAAAGAGGCGATGCCTTCCGGGGCATCCCCAAGCTTAGGCTTTTGGTTGTCCTTTAATTTTACCTTGGGGTTCCATGGTCATCCCCAATCTTAGGCTCTTGCCACTCCTTATTCCAAAATCCATCAAATCTTTACCCAAAACTTGAAAACTTCACAACACAAAACTCAATAGAAAATTTCATGAGCTCTGTTAGTATAAAAAAAACCACCACTTCAAGGTACTGTAATGAACTCATTCTTTATTTATATTGGTGTTAAACCTACTTTATTCCAACTTCTCTATGGTTCATACCCCCCGATACTAGCCATAGATTCATCAAAATAAGCAAACAACACACGAAAAACAGAATCTGTCAAAAACAGAACAGTCTGTAGTAATCTGTAGGTTTCGAATACTTCTGTAACCCCACAAAATCTGAAATAAATTTTTGAACGTGAGGAATTTGTCTATTAATTACCTTCAAAAAGAATCAACATAATCGCATTCTCCAGTAAAAAATGGCAGCTAATCTCGTGAGCGGTAAAGTTTCTGTTTTTTACAGCAAGATCGCAAAGACTTCCCCCAAGTCTTCCCAAAGGTTCTACTTGGCACAAACACTAATTAAAAACATAAAACCACATATAAACAGAATCTAGATGAATTATTTGTTACTAAACAGGAACAAAAAACAAGAAACAAAAATAAAATTGGGTTGCCTCCCAACAAGCGCTATTGTTTAACGCCTCTAGCTAGGCATTGACAATTTCGATGATGCTCACATGAAAGACAAGAATTGAAGCACAAAGAGAGCATCATAAGACACGTGACAAACACATCTAAGTCTAACATACTTCCTATGCATAGGCATCTTATAGGCAAACAAATTATCAAGGCAAGCAAAAACTAGCATATGCAAGGAAGCGGAAAGAAACAATAGCAATCTCAACATAACAAGAGATAATTTGTAACATGAAAATTTATACAACCATATTTTCCTCTCTCATAATAATTACATGTAGGATCATAATCAAATTCAACAATATAGCTATCACAAAACATATTCTTAACACGATCCACATGTATGCAAAGTTGACACTCTTCCAAAATAGTGGGATTAAAATTAACTAAAGTCATGACCTCTCCAAACCCACTTTTATCAAATATTCCATAAGATTGAACATTCTCCAAATATGTGGGATCTAAAGTTAACACTCTTCCAAACCCACTTTCAGTAATATTGTAAACACTATTATCAATCTCATATTCATCATGGGGCTGAAATAAATTTTCAAGATCAAAAGAAGAATCACCCCAATCATGATCATTGCAACAAGTAGAGGACATAGCAAAACTAGCATCCCCAAGCTTAGGGTTTTGCATATTATTAGCACAATTGACATTAATATAATTTATAATAACATCATTGCAATCATGCTTTTCATCGAAGGAACTATCAAGTATGGGTGCAATAGCAACGACCTCATGTTTAACATAAGGAACTATAGCAAATTCATCTTCATAAATATTGGCATCATGGCCACAAGAATAGAAAGCATCATGTTCATCAGGGGATATTTCAATCAAATCATCGGAATCATAATTATCTATATATTCATGCATATCATTATTTTATTCCAAAGCAACAGTCATTCTTTCAATAAATTCTTTTACATAGACATTATGAGCATAGTTTTCATAGCAATATTTAAGTATGTCAAAATTTTCCGATTCGTAGAGAGTAATATCATACTTTCCAATCAAAGAAGCAACTTCATAAGCACCCTTAAAAGCAACAAATTCTTCAATTTGTTCGATATCGTAGTAACTATAAACACCCTTTGCATAAGAAGACAAGATTTCATTATCATTAAACTCACATAGGTAGGGGAGGTGTTTTTTAGGGTTCTTAGAGAAACAAGTAAAATCACAGATTTCACAAAGATTCCAAGCATAACACAACAATCTATTTGATCCCATAAGAGTCTCCCTTTTTCAGAAAAACAGTGACGCACAAAATGAGCATGCTCATCTAAAGATTTCCCATCAACTAGGCTAGTTGGGGTTTCAGCACGAGCGCATAAGGATCAAAGATGATCCAAGTAGAACACTTTAAGTGGATCCATATCAACAGATTTTTAGCAAGAAAAGATGCAAGCAAATAGAAGGCGCGTGGAAACACAAACAAAGATACATATGGGAAGAAGGCAAAGAAAAGGCAAAGGTTTTCGGAAATCGTTTTAGAAGCGGGGGAGAGGAAAACGAGAGGCAAATGGCAAATAATGTAATGCGAGGGATAAGAGTTTGTGATGGGTACTTGGTATGTCTTGACTTGTGCGTAGATCTCCCCGGCAACGGCGCCAGAAATTCTTCTTGCTACCTCTTGAGAATGCATTGGTTTTCCCTTGAAGAGGAAAGGGTGATGCGGCAAAGTAGCGTAAGTATTTCCCTCAGTTTTTGAGAACCAAGGTATCAATCCAGTAGGAGATTACACGCAAGTCACCTAGTACCTGCACAAACAAACAAGAACCTCGCAACCAACGCGATAAAGGGGTTGTCAATCCCTTCACGGTCACTTACAAAAGTGATATCTGATAAAGATAATAAGATAAATATTTTTGGTATTTTTGTATAGATTGAAAGTAAAGATTGCAAAATAAACAGCGACAGAAATGGCTAGTTGTTGGGAGAATAATAAAATGGAGAATAGACCCGAGGACCATAGGTTTCACTAGTGGCTTCTCTCAGGATAGCAAATTCTACGGTGGGTGAACAAATCACTGTCGAGCAATTGATAGAAAAGCACATAGTTATGAGAATATCTAGGCAAGATCATGTATATAGGCATCACATCCGCGACAAGTAGACCGAAACGATTCTTCATCTACTACTATTACTCCATACATCCATGGCTATCCAGCATGCATCTAGAGTATTAAGTTCATAAGAACAGAGTAACGCATTAGGCAAGATGACATGATGTAGAGGGATAAACTCAAGCAATATGATATAAACCCCATCTTTTTATCCTCGATGGCAACTATACAATACATGCCTTGCTTCCCCTGTTGTCACTGGGAAAGGACACCGCAAGATTGAACCCAAAGCTAAGCACTTATCCCATTGCAAGAAAGATCAATCTAGTAGGCCAAACCAAACTGATAATTCGAAGAGACTTGCAAAGATATTAAATCATGCATAAAAGAATTCAGAGAAGAATCAAATATTGTTCATAGATAATCTTGATCATAAACCCACAATTCATCGGATCTCGACAAACACACCGCAAAAAGAAATACATTGAATAGATCCTCAAGAGAATTGAGGAGAACTTTGTATTGAGATCCAAAGAGAGAGAAGAAGCCATCTAGCTAATAACTATGGACCCGAAAGTCCCTGGTAAACTACTCACACATCATCGGAGAGGCTATGGAGTTGATGTAGAAGTCCTCCGTGATCGATTCCCCCTCCGGCGGAGCGCCGGAAAAGGCCCCAAGATGGGATCTCACGGGTACAGAAGGTTGCGGCGGTGGAAATAGGGTTTCATGGTGCTCGCGGATGTTTTCGGGGTATATGAATATATATATAGGCGAAAGAACTAGGTCGGTGGAGCCACGAGGGGCCCATGAGGGTGGGGGCGCGCCTACCCCCCTGGGCGCGCCCTCCTACCTTGTGGCCACCTCGTTGCTTCCTTGACGTTCACTCCAACTGTCCTGGATTGCATTTGTTCCAAAAATAACTCTCCCGAAGGTTTCATTCCATTTAGATTCCATTTGGTATTCCTATTCTGTGAAACACTGAAATAGGCAAAAATACAACAATTTGCACTCGGCCTTTGGTTAGTAGGTTAGTCCCAAAAATAATATAAAAGTGCATAACAAAGCCCATTAAACATCCAAAATAGATAATATAATAGCATGGAACAATCAAAAATTATAGATACATTGGAGACGTATCAGTGTCCACCATACCTACATATGGATTGAGCAAGATCCCTCAAG
This sequence comes from Triticum aestivum, assembly GCF_018294505.1. NCBI lineage: Eukaryota > Viridiplantae > Streptophyta > Magnoliopsida > Poales > Poaceae > Triticum > Triticum aestivum. Next base: position 68,175,793 of record NC_057795.1, read on the forward strand.
TAAGTTGTCATCGGTGCAAAAGGCAATAAAAATTGCTTCTAACTGTGTAAGATCATTTAGCGTAAGAGAAAATTGAGTGTTGCACGAACTTGTGATGGTGAACAATAAAAGCGACAGAATGCATAATAAAGGTCGCTATCACAAGGGGCAATGCAACATGACGTTCTTTTGCACTAAGGGGTTGAGCATACAAACAAATAAGCGCAGAGCAACCTCTGCTTCCCTCTGCGAAGGGCCTATCTTTTACTTTTATGTATTTACTTTTATGCAAAGAGTCAAAGTTTTCCTTCTATTCCTTTTTATTTTTCTCCTTTGGCAAGCATCATGTGGTGAGGAAATATCTAGACACATATGCCAGTTGAATATAGATAGCGTGAGTTATTATTGTTGAAAGCTAAGCATCATGAGTGAATATTTTGGGAGGCAAAACTATAAGCCCCTATCTTTCTATGTGTCCGGTTGAAATGTTTTGCTCATGTGTACGCGGTGAGTGTTACCAATCATAGAAGACTATATGATGGTTGAGCATGTGGACTTGCCTAAAGGCTCCGATACGTGACCCTTCTTGAAAAGATGATGAATTGTAGTTGCAAAGTTGACTGAGAACATAGTTTTTTGGTTTTTAATAGAGTTTTTGCTTTATACTTCATTTGTGTGATGAATTGTCACTTATTCATGAGAAGTCTATGATAAAAGTCTTATGTTTGAATTTGTTGCTGTTATAATAATCTACATGATGCTTCTTTGTCCGTATTTTGTTTTTATCGACACCTCTCTCTCAAAGCATGTGGACATATTTTTTGATTTCGGTTTTCACTTGAGGACAAGCGAGGTCTAAGCTTGGGGGAGTTAATACGTCCATTTTGCATCATTTTTTCTTAATGTTGTTTATGATGTTTTTATCCATAATAATGCTTTTTGGAGCAATTCTAATGCCTTTTATCTCATAATATGCAAGGTATACACAAAGAGGGAGAATTCCGGCAGCTGGAAATCTAGACCTGGAAAAGCTACGTCAGGCTACCTATTCTCCACAACACCAAATAATCTGAAACTTCACGAAGAATTTTTATGGAATATTTGAGGAATATTGGAGCAAATAACTACCAGAGGGGGCCCACCAGGTGGGCACAACCCACCTGGCCGCACCAGGGAGCCCAGGCGCGCCCTGGTGGGTTGTGCTTACCCAGGCCCACCTCTGGTGCCCATCTTCTGGTATATAAGTCATTTTGACCTAGAAAACATAAGGGAGTTTCGGGATGAAGCGCCGCCGCCTCGAGGCGAAACTTGGGCAGGAGCACTTTTGCCCTCCGGCGGAGCGATTCCGCCGAGGGAACTTCCCTCCCAAAGAGGGAAATCGTCGTCATCATCATCACCAACAACTCTCTCATCTTGTGGAGGTCAATCTCCATCAACATCTTCAACAACACCATCTCCTCTCAAACCCTAGTTCATCTCTTGTGTTCAATCTTGTTACCGGAACTATAGATTGGGGCTTGTGGGTGACTAGTAGTGTTGATTACATCTTGTAGTTGATTACTATATGGTTTATTTGGTGGAAGATTATATGTTCAGATCCAATATGCTATTTAATACCCCTCTGATCATGATCATGTTTATCATTTGTGAGTAGGTACCTTTGTTCTTGAGGTCACGGGAGAAATCATGTTACAAGTAATCATGTGAACTTGATATGTGTTTGATATTTTGATAGTATGTATGTTGTGTCATGTGAACGTCGACTACATGACACTTCACCATATTTGGGCCTAAGGGAATGCATTGTGGAGTAGCAATTAGATGATGGGTTGCGAGAGTGACAGAAGCTTAAACCCCAGTTTATGCGCTATTCCGTAAGGGACCGATTGGATCCAAAAGTTTAATGTTGTGGTTAGAATTTATTCTTAATACTTTTCTCATAGTTGCGGATGCTTGCGGGAGGGTTAATCATAAGTAGGAGGTTTTTTCAAGTAAGAATAGCAACTAAGCACCGATCCACCCACATATCAAATTATCAAAGTACTGAACACGAATTAAGCCAACATGATGAAAGTGACTAGATGAAAATCCCATGTACCCTCAAGAACGTTGTGCTTATCATAAGAGACCGTTTTGGCCTGTCCTTTGACTCAAAAGGATTGGGCTACCTTGCTGCACTTTTTTTACTACTATCGTTACTTGCTCGTTACAAATTACCTTGCTATCAAGCTACTCTGCTACTTACAATTCCAGCACTTGCAGACATTACCTTGCTGAAAACCACTTGTCATTTCCTCCTGCTCCTTGTTGGGTTCGACACTCTTACTTATCAAAAAGAGCTACAATTGATCCCCTATACTTGTGGGTCATCAATACCACATAAATATTTTGACTTCGAGTGAAATCTTAGACCTCCAATTTTCTTGTTATTTTCCACTAGGCCCTCTGAATGCATGAGCGCATGGTATATAAAGTCGACAGTTAACGACCCAGATATAGCGAGGCTCCAGGGAAACACATCCCGTCCTTGTGTCGGGTTGGCCTGTCTAGTATAGGTCCCACAGTTAGCTGCATGTTCTCGAGTAGTTAGGAAAGGTTCTGAATAGCATATTCAGGAATTAGTCATAGAATAGCTGGGATGCCATTATTTCTTCAGGGATAACATATTACTTTAACTCATTTTTTAAAAACAACTACATTTAGTTAACATAAGACCATATTTGTCATATCTGATCCATTGTTTCAAAAATATATGAATATTTAATAGACCCTAATGAACATTTCCCCAAAAAGTAAGAATATTTTCCCAAGAATTATGAACTTTTTTCTAACATGGAAGGTTATTTTCTTAGAAGTACAAATAATTTTAAATATGTGGCACACATTTTTGGAATCTTTGTAAGTTTTTTAGGAACGGAATAACATATTTCTGAATATTTGGATATTAGAATTGTCATACTAATTATTCAGAAAATATTTTCTTGCAACAATAGCCCATTTTATTAATTATGGTAGTATTGGGCCCCCCTCCTCCACCCGGCGCAAAAAGAATAAGTTGGATTTGAAATTTCTCCTATATTTTTGATCCGGTAAAAGAACGTCTATACGAGAGAAGAAAAATCCTTACCATTACCACCAGAAACAAAAACTACCAGTTACCCGACATAACACGGTGATTAAACGCGTTGTTTTTATTACTTGGTGAATGCAGTAGACCATGCCTATAAAATTGTGCCCTTGTGAAGCAGAGAACCGCATAGGACTGTACATGTAATGCACCACTTGCATAGTAGAGAAAGGAGAGAAGAGGTGAAGAAAGCAGAGCCATGTGTGGAGCTGTGGTGGTTCTTCTGTGCATCGTGGTGGCTGGGCTTGCCCTCATCGGCGGCGACAAGTCGGTCGCCAAGTGGCCAATGCACACTGCATCGGTCCCGGCCTGTCCTCTGCCAGCAAAGTGTCCACTGGCAACATCGTGATGATGATGGTGCTGGTCTTATTTGCCCCGGTGACGGTGGTCTCCCTCGCATGGATCACAGCGGCGTATGGTCTTGCTCCTACCCATGTGGGGCTACCCGTCGGCTCTGCCTGCGAGTGCGTGATAATGATCGATGACCAACGCACGCGGGAATGGCGCCCTCCGTGAGAACGATCGTGCAAGTTCGGCTTCGGATGCTTCTGATGGGTCAAGATCTGGCTTAATTACTTTTGCCCCTATGCTGGCTTTTGGTTGTAATAGACATGTAGGGTTTGGTGTTGAACTATGGTGCTGTCGGGTTTTCACCCCATGGCGTTCGTCACGATGACGGGCGAACGCAATGGGTTTCCTGGCAGTGCTCGAACTCGCTGTACCTCTTTCCTTTTCCCCTGTCATTCTCGGAACTCTGTATTTCCGTTCATTTGCAATGGAAAAGGGTCATGCCCGGTTCGAAAAAAATAAGATAAATAAGACCATGTTCCTTGATTCATAGGGATAGGCGGATGGCTGGCTCACCTGGACTTGATACTGTATACGAAGTGGTGGACCTAGTGGAGTATCTTGGGGCCAAAGAGAAAATATGCATCTTTGGTGGTCCAAGTGACTACACTTTACTTAATTTATTAAGCCTCTACAGAAAACTCCCTTCCTAATCATGGTAGTGCTGGGGGCAAAACACGGCAATTAAAGGCGTCGTGTTTAATAGTTAGGGATTGCACCATAGCATATGCCTATAAAATCTTGGCCTTGCGAAACAGAGGACTGCACTTGCATTGCACCACTTGAGAAGCAAACGACTTCACTTGCATTGCACCACTTGCGAAGCAGAGAAAGGAGAGAAGAGAGAAGAGAAAAGAGATGAAGAAGGAGAAGAGGGTGAGGGAAAAAGAGCCATGCACAGAGCTGTAGTGGTGCTTCTCTACATGGCGGTTGCCAGGCTTGCCTTGGTCGGCGACAAGGAGCCGACATCCAAGTGGTTTACGCCCGCCATGCCATCCCAGTCTGCCCTCCGCCGACAAAGTGCCGGCACGGCAACACCATGATGATCATGGCACTGGTCGTGTTTGCCCGATGACGAAGGCCTCCCATGTGTGGATCGCCCGTTGCGCAAGGTCTAATCGCCACCCATGTGGATCAGTGGATGTATCCCTCGGTGTCGCCTGCAAGTGTGTGGTGATGATCAGGGACCTGTGTGCGCGTGAACGATGCCCTCAGAGACTCCAGGATTTCCATTAGTAAGATAAATAAGATAATGTTCTCTGATTCATTGGGGGAGGCGGATGGCTAGCTCACCTATAGTTGACTATATACGCAATTGAAGAAATTCATAGGGCACGCAATTGCGGGGCCATGCACCTGCGAAAACGCCTCCAGCCATCGATTTGCGCCGAGATCTGAACACAAGTTGGCAGCGATTGAAATTGACTCAAAAATTTATGGATATTGTTATCCCTCTGAATATGAGACAATATACGCGTCTATTCTGTCAAGATACTTCTGTCCGGAGTTGTTATACATCTTCCTACATGTTCGTATGCCACATCCCCCATTCTATTACATACCTTGGTCGACGACTTCACTCTACTGTTCACCTTCTTCTTCCTTTCTTATTTCTCTGTTCCGGTACTGTATCATGTGTTGAAATATATTGCTCGTCTCTCTTCATCAGTTCAAACTTTTGGATGAGTTGGTTGGAGCATGAATTCAATATGGTATGAGAGCCAAGAGATTTCAAGTTCAAGACTCTGCCAATGCAGTACTTAAAAAAAGATTTTGTGGCCTACATGATCACACGTCTGAGGACTAAATAAGCTTAGACGTGAGGAGGAGTGTTGAAATATATTGCCTGTCTCTCCACATCAGTTTGGACTTTTGGATGAGTTGGCTGGAGCATGAATTCAGTATCATGAAGTTGTTCCATTATGCATTTTACTGAACTTGAGATTATAAATGAGGCACATGACCTAGGAGTCTCACTAGGTTCTAATGGGAGGGACATTGTCAAATCTGTTAATGACATGTTAGACTTAGAAGCCGAGCGGGCTTCTGAAATTATTCGTAATATGGTTGCAGTACGACCAATGAATGATGAGGAGGTTAACAACTTAGGTATTATGGCCTTGGAGAGTTTTTGTAATGATCTCTTGCCTACTTCGAAAGTCGAAGGTGAGGTTGAAGAGTCAGAGCCGGCGGTTAGCATTCAGTCGGAGGGGCTGGATCCCACCGGGTTAAATGGGATTCCGACGGTGTTGGAGAAACCTAAGCGTTCCTGGAAGAGGAAGGTATATCCTACATCGGCCGTACGTAGAAGTGCAAGGGTGAAGCTAAAGAAAAAATTCCATGATGACATATGAAAGGAATTTTTTGGAATAGCAGAGGTCCTAAAGACTTGGCTAAAACAAGATTCCTTGCAGAAACATATATAGAGCATAAACTTGACTTTATTGCACTTCTCGAGACGGGAAGAGATAACTTCACCTCGCAGTTCCTCCAAAATTTGACTGGTGGAGCTGATTTTGATTGGCATGTTTTACCCCTGATGATGTTATGTACCTAGGGTAGGGTCATGGACCTATCTAGGATACCATACCCAAGGACATCCTTAGACGAAGCTACCTTCCAGTCGACCAAGAGGGACTCCACTCGACCAAGAGTGACTCCACTCGACCGGATAGAAGACACTCGGCCATGAAGACTCACTCGACCATCAGGAGTTCAGGATCTACTCTGTATCCAAACGGTCTGTAATTAAGTAGTCTTAATGGTCATGATGACACTTTATGTAGGGCGTTACCAGTAACGCTCGGCCTTAATGTACTTTAACCCTCTGCTACGTGGGTTGGCTGGGGTCCTGGCGTCCTCTATATAAGCCACCCCCTTCCACTGGTAGAAGGGTTCGCACCCCTGTAACTCATATACACATAAACCAGTCGACCGCCTCAGGGCTCTGAGACGTAGGGCTATTACTTCCTCAGAGAAGGGCCTGAACTCGTTAAACACTCGTGTGTACAACTACTCCATAGCTAGGATCTTGCCTCTCCATACCTACCCCCCATTCTACTGTCAGACTTAGAACCACGACAATTGGCGCCCACCGTGGGGCAGCTGTCTTAGCGACTTTTTTGGAGAAGTTGCAATTTGTCCGACCGCCTTCATCATGGTTTCCGGCGGAGCTCTGGTCGAGGGCCGCGAGATCCATCTCGGTGCGCTCGCTTTCATCGCCGACAACTCCGCTTGGCTCCAGGAGGCACCACTTGACATCGACGCGCTCCCCGTCCGCGGGGCGACGCACTTTCGGGCGTGTGTCTGCGGCGTCTTGCTACGGCAGCCGTCGACCCCATACCGGTCGACTCATGCGCCGTCCTCCCTCCCTGTCTCCCGCCAGCGCAAGCGCTCCGGTCGGTAGAGGCTCCAGCAATGGGTGAGACACGCAGTGGCTCGCCAATCGGCCACCACCCAAGTCGCGGCAATTGAGCCCGACGAATCTCTCTACGGCCTGTTCGACCTGTCGACTGGCTCCGTAGAGACTGCATCCGAGTGCGATAGCAGTGATCCAGCGGCGGAGGTCCTGATGGTCAACGGGCCTCGTAGTCCTCCCGGTTTCACCCGCGATGACGGGATGGACGACGGGGGCGACCCCGCTCAAGCCCATGAAGAGTATCAGCCTGAGCCACTCACTTCTCAGCAGAGGGAAGAACTTCGCCGCCGGAACATGGATGCCCTGCATACTCCCATTGCAGGAGAAACTCCTGAGGCTCGTGCCCTAGAAGAGGCGCGTTTAGCCAACCTAGCTGAACGCACTCGACTGGAGAACCTCCAGCGAGCACTCGACGAGCGTGCGCGTCAACGAGTGACCAACTCCAACCGACGTCAGCTCTTTCCGCAACCGACTCAGGTATATCGAACCCCAATTCAGAATTTGGCAGCTGCAGCCCGTATAGCGGAGTCAATTCAGCCCTCTCAGTCAGAGGCTGGAAGAGGCTTGATGTAGATCAGAGATTTGCTCTAGGCGGCAGGAGATCAGAATTCAGCTGTGTCACAGTCGCGCAACAGGATTCACAGTCAATCCGTCGCTGCGAATACTGTTCAGTCGGCTCACAGTCCAAGGTCGCCTCTGAGGCGCGTGGGGCGTGAAGGCCGGCGGGACCACTATGATGATCGATTTGATCGTGATGACAGGCGTCGAGTGCCCACTCCTCCCCCGAGAAGTGGGTCTAATGCCCATCGGCAGCAAGATGACAGACGCCAGCTCAGTGTTGGGCGGAGAGCTCCAGTCGACCCCAGAGAGCCAAGCTTTGACGCGAGATCCATCATCGTGCAAGGTTTGGTTGACCGGAACAGAGCTCATAGAGGTGGCCATGACAGAGATGTGCCCACAAGCAGCCGAGTCCACGTTTCAGGTCCAGAATGTTTTAGCAGAGCCATCAGAGCCGCAGTGATACCCCCCAACTTCAGGTTGGCGACTGGAGTGAGTAAGTTCACCGGAGAGTCTAAGCCTGAAACTTGGCTTGAAGACTACCGAGTGGCTGTTCAGATTGGTGGCGGTAATGATGAGGTGGCCATGAAGCATTTGCCACTTATGCTAGAGGGTTCGGCCAGGGCGTGGTTGAATCAGTTAGCTCCTAGCAGCATTTACACCTGGGAAGATCTTTCCCGAGTGTTCGTCAGGACGTTCGAGGGAACTTGCAAGCGACCTGCCGGATTGACTGAGCTGCAAGTTTGCGTACAAAAGTCGAGTGAAACACTGAGAGATTACATCCAGAGATGGATCACTTTGCATCATACTGTAGAGAATGTGTCAGACCATCAAGCGGTCTGCGCCTTCAAGGATGGTGTCAAGAACAGAGAGTTGAGCCTGAAGTTTGGTCGAACTGGAGATATGACCCTGAGTCGGATGATGGAAATAGCCACCAAGTACGCCAATGGCGAAGAAGAGGACCGACTCCGGAGTGGCAAGTACAAGCCGAGTCAGTCGGATAAAGGAAACTCCAGTCGGAAGCAAAAGCGGAAGGCCGAGCCAGCTGCTCCTGGAGAGGCTCTGGCCGTGACTCAGGGCAAATTCAAAGGGAAGCCCAAAGGATCTTGGAACCCCAAGAAGGTAAAAGATAAGGAAGGTAATGACGTGATGGATCTACCGTGTCATATCCACACGAAGAAAGACGAAGAGGGTAACTTCATCTACCCAAAGCATACCACTCGCCAGTGCCGGCTCTTAATCCAGCAGTTTCAAGGGAAACAGCCGAAGGACAAAGAGAAGGAGTCGGACAAGGCTGAGGACAAGGAGGACAGTGATGGAGAGTACGCTCATGTCAACTCCACTCTGATGATTTTTGCTGATGTAGAGAGCAAAAGTCGACTGAAAGTGATCAACCGTGAGGTCAATATGGTCGCCCCGGCGACACCAAACTATCTGAGATGGTCACAAACTCCCATTACTTTCGACCAGTCTGACCATCCTACTCACATTGCCACCCCTGGGAGGCAAGCGCTGGTGGTCGACCCAGTTGTCGAAGGAACTCGACTGACGAAGGTATTGATGGATGGCGGCAGTGGATTGAATATACTGTATGCAGAGATGCTCAAGGGAATGGGCATTCCGATGTCCAGGCTCAGTTCCAGCAACATGAGTTTTCACGGAGTCATCCCAGGAAAGAAGGCTGAGTCACTCGGCCAAATAGCTCTGGATGTAGTGTTCGGCGACTCGAAACATTTCCGCAAAGAGAAGCTGACATTTGAAGTCATGGATTTCCGAAGCGCCTACCACGCTATTTTGGGAAGACCAGCCTATGCCCGCTTCGTGGCTCGACCATGTTATGTGTACCTCAAGTTAAAGATGCCTGGCCCCAAAGGCGTGATCACCATCACTGGCAGCCGGAAGAAGGCAGAAGAGTGTTTCCAGAAAGGCTCAAAGATTGCGGATGACCAGATAACAGTGGTAGAGCTGGAGGAATACAAGAAGAATGCAGATCCGAGTGATTTACTGCGGGCCAAGAAGCCCGCCACAGAGTCAGCATTTCAGTCGTCCGGTGAGACGAAGCCAGTTCATATCCACCCGACTGACCCCAATGCAGCTCCGACCCATATTTCCACAACACTCGACTCTAAATAGGAAGAAGCGCTCATCCAGTTCCTCCATAAGAACTGGGACATCTTTGCATGGAAGCCAGCTGACATGCCGGGTGTTCCCAGGGGGCTGGCTGAGCATCACCTTAGAGTCGACTCAAAAGCAAAACCTGTTAAAGAACATCTTCGACGATCCGTCGTTCAGAAGAAAAAAGCCATTGGTGAGGAGGTGGCTCGACTCCTTGCAGCAGAGTTCATTCGAGAGATATACCACTCCGAGTGGCTCGCCAATGTCGTCATGGTTCCCAAGAAGGACAACTCACTTCGCATGTGCATTGATTTCAAACATATCAATCGGGCCTGCCCGAAAGATCATTTTCCTCTCCCTCGCATCGACCAAATTGTCGACTCGACCGCAGGGTGCGAGAGATTGTCTTTTCTAGACGCTTATTCCGGGTATCATCAGATCCGTCTGTATGGACCTGACGAAATCAAAACAGCTTTCATCACTCCATTCGGGTGCTTCTGCTATATCACCATGCCATTCGGCCTCAAGAATGCCGGAGCCACGTTCATGAGAATGATTCAAAAGTGTTTACTCACTCAAATCAGTCGGAATGTGGAAGCGTACATGGATGATATCGTGGTCAAGTCGCGAAAGGGTTCCGACCTATTGACTGACCTAGCCGAAACATTTGCCAACCTCAGAAGGTATGATATCAAGCTCAATCCATCGAAGTGCACATTCGGAGTACCTGGCGGAAAGTTACTCGGTTTTCTCGTTTCAGAACGAGGAATCGATGCTAACCCAGAAAAAGTTGGCACCATACTCCGAATGAAACGCCCTGTGCGTGTGCACGACGTCCAGAAGCTTACTGGATGCTTGGCCGCTTTAAGTCGATTCATCTCTCGCCTCGGTGAAAAGGCATTGCCCCTTTACCGACTGATGAAGAAGGCAGACAAGTTCGAGTGGACTCCAGAAGCTGATGCAGCGTTTGCCGAGTTAAAAACTCTGCTCTCCACCCAGCCGGTGCTTGCTGCTCCAATCAGCAAAGAGCCTCTGTTGCTCTATATTGCAGCCACAGGACAAGTCGTCAGTACAGTACTTACGGTCGAGCGGGAAGAAGAAGGGAAAGCCTTCAAAGTTCAGCGCCCAGTGTATTATCTCTCTGAAGTTTTGACCCCATCGAAGCAAAGATACCCTCATTATCAGAAGCTCGTATATGGGATCTACATGACCATGAAGAAGGTTGCTCATTATTTCTCTGATCATGACATTACAGTCGTCAGCGACGCACCATTGTCAGAGATTCTGCATAACAGAGATGCAACTGGTCGAGTGGCTAAATGGGCGATTGAACTCCTTCCCCTTGATGTCAAATTCGAGGCAAAGAAAGCCATTAAGTCCCAGGCTATAGCAGATTTCCTTGCCGAGTGGATTGAGCAACAGCAGCCGACTCAAGTTCACTCGGAGCATTGGACCATGTTCTTTGATGGATCTAAGATGTTAAATGGTTCTGGTGCTGGGGTTGTTTTGGTTTCCCCCCGAGGAGATAAACTCAGATATGTGCTCCAAATCCACTTTGATTCCTCCAACAATGAAGCAGAATATGAAGCACTCTTGTATGGGTTGCGCATGGCCATTTCACTCGGCGTCCGTCGCCTTATGGTTTATGGCGACTCAGATTTGGTGGTCAATCAGGTGATGAAGGAGTGGGACGTTAGAAGCCCAGCCATGACTGGATACTGCAATGCAGTGAGGAAGCTCGAAAAGAAGTTCGAAGGGTTAGAGCTCCACCACATACCCCGACTGAAAAATCAAGCAGCTGACGATCTGGCGAAGATAGGATCCAAGAGAGAAGCCATCCCCAGTGATGTGTTCTTGGAGCATATCCACACTCCGTCAGTCGTAGAAGATCCTTTTACCGATGAAGCTCCGCAACCTAAGAGTGTTACGGACCCGACTGAGGTTGAAGTCCCAGCAGTGGTCGACCTGATCATGGAAGTTCTAGTGATCACTCCAGATTGGACAGTACCATATATCGCGTATATCTTGAGGAAAGAACTCCCGGAGGACGAAGAAGAGGCTCGACAGATCGTCCGCCGATCTAAGGCCTTTACCGTGATAAGAGGACAGTTGTATAGAGAAAGCGCGACTGGAGTTGGTCAGAAATGCATAACACCGGAGGAAGGTCGAATAATCCTTGATGACATCCACTCGGGGACCTGTGGCCATCATGCGTCCTCTCGGACCATCGTGGCCAAAGCATACCGAGCCGGATTTTATTGGCCAAGAGCGAATGAAATGGCGAAGGAGATAGTCGACAAGTGCGAGGGATGTCAATTTTACTCCAATATGTCACACAAGCCCGCGTCAGCTTTGAAGACTATACCACTCATCTGGCCCTTTGCAGTGTGGGGTTTGGATATGGTCGGTCCTTTGAGAACAGGCAGAAGCGGTTTTACCCATGTGCTGGTAGCAGTCGACAAGTTCACTAAGTGGATCGAAGCTAAACCCATCAAGAACCTCGATGCCGGTACTGCTGTCAGCTTCATCAGAGAATTGATATTCAGATATTGGGTCCCGCACAGCATCATCACTAACAACGGGTCAAACTTCGACTCCGAAGAGTTCAGAGCTTTCTGCACATCTCAAGGCACGCGAGTCGACTATGCTTCAGTCGCTCACCCACAGTCGAATGGACAAGCAGAACGAGCCAACGGTTTGATTCTCAAAGGGTTGAAACCCCGTTTGATGCGTGATCTTAAGCATGCGGCTGGTGCATGGGTCGACGAACTTCCCTCAGTGCTTTGGGGGTTAAGGACCACGCCCAACCGGTCGACTGGAAGAACTCCATTCTTCTTGGTCTACGGAGCTGAAGCAGTCTTGCCGAGTGACCTTCTCCACAATGCTCCCCGGGTCGAGCTCTACACTGAAGCTGAAGCAGAACAAGCACGGCAGGATGCAGTCGACCTTTTAGAGGAAGAAAGGGAGATGGCTCTGATCAGATCGACCATTTACCAACAAGACTTGCGTCGCTTCCACGCCAAAAACGTGAAGAGTCGAGCCTTCCAGGAAGGAGATTTAGTTCTCCGAGTGGATCAGCAGAAACCACACAAGCTTGCTCCTTCTTGGGAAGGTCCCTTCATCGTCACCAAGGTTCTCCACAATGGAGCATACCGTCTTTACAATGTCGAGCATCAGATCGACGAGCCCCGAGCTTGGAACGCGGAGCTTCTCCGCCCCTTTTACACCTAAGTATTCACTCGGATGAGTTGTAATAAAAGTACTTCTGTAGTTTATTTATCAAAGACAAGAGCTTTATAATCTTCCCAGTAATCGTTATTTCTTTTGTCCACTCAAAACAATCCCCCAGTGGGTGGCTTGGCTGCGAATCCGATTCGCCCAAGTCTGTAAAAAAATCCTAACCGAGTGGTGAGCCAGTCTCCCACACGAAGGCTTAGCTGCGAAATCCGTTTCGCCTAAGATAAACAAAATCCTACCGAGTGGTAAGCCAGCCTTCCACTCAGAGGCTTAGCTGCAGTCCAAGTACTCGCCTAAGATAAATAAAATCCTGTCGAGTGGTAAGCCAGCCTTCCACTCGGAGGCTTAGCTGCAGTCCAAGTACTCGCCTAAGATAAATAAAATCCTGTCGAGTGGTAAGCCAGCCTTCCACTCGGAGGCTTAGCTGCAGTCCAAGTACTCGCCTAAGATAAACAAAATCCTGTCGAGTGGTAAGCCAGCCTTCCACTCAGAGGCTTAGCTGCAGTCCAAGTACTCGCCTAAGATAAACAAAATCCTGTCGAGTGGTAAGCCAGCCTTCCACTCGGAGGCTTAGCTGCAGCATTGCGCTCGCCTAAGTACAAATACAACGTGCGCTTCGCAAGGAGGACGAGGTGCAGGTCGACTGCTACCCTCTCCTTCCGAGCTATGCCACAAGTACAACGTGCGCTTCGCAAGGAGGACGAGGTGCAGGTCGACTGCTACCCTCTCCTTCCGAGCTACGCCACAAGTACAACGTGCGCTTCGCAAGGAGGACGAGGTGCAGGTGGACTGCTACCCTCTCCTTCCGAGCTACGCCACAAGTACAACGTGCGCTCTGCAAGGAGGACGAGGTGCAGGTCGACTGCTACCCTCTCCTTCCGAGCTACGCCACCAATTCAAAATCCTACGAGTGGAGAACAAACCTCCCACTCGGGGGCTTAGCTGCAGCCCAGTGCTCGCCTAAGTATTTGAAATCCTACCGAGTGGAGAGCAAACCTCCCACTCGGGGGCTTAGCTGCAGCCCAGTGCTCGCCTAAGTATCTGAAATCCTACCGAGTGGAGAACAAACCTCCCACTCGGGGGCTTAGCTGCAGTCTAGCGCTCGCCTAAGTATGTGAAAATCCTACCGAGTGGAGAGCAAACCTCCCACTCGGGGGCTTAGCTGCAGCCCAGTGCTCGCCTAAGTATCTAAAATCCTACCGAGTGGAGAGCAAACCTCTCACTCGGGGGCTTAGCTGCAGCCCAGTGCTCGCCTAAGTGTATTGGGGAACAAGTCGATTGCAATAAGCGCTTCGCTTTAACCAGCAAAAGACACCTCAAATCAAATGCAAACATATTCAACGGCGAATCCAAGTTCGGATAACACCTAACGGAACTGGAAGTGCTCAGGCGCTAGGCCTGTTAAGGTTTGTCGGTTACAAAACTCACTCGGCATACCGAGGCAAATTTAAAGTATCAAGCTCAGAAGTTTTTTACCCCTCCTGTGGAGGGCTGGAAGGTGCAACAAACTCGTCCAGATCAATTCCATCTGCAATCCGAGTGGCAGCAGCAATGAAGGTCTCCATGAAAGATCTGAAATCGTGCTTCTTGGTGTTAGCCACCCTAAGAGCCACCAGCTTGTCCTCTCGTGCATCCTTGCAGTGAACGCGGACCAGAGACAGAGCAACATCCGCACCGCACCTGGCCGAAGACTTCTTCCACTCCTGCACTCGACTTGGGACCTCGTTCAGTCGAGTCATCAGGGACTCGAGGTCGTTCTGGAGTGTCTCTCTTGGCCAGAGTGTTGTGTCGATGCGAGAAGTTGCGACCTTCAGCCTTGCGAGATAATCGATGACAGCAGCAACACGAGATTCAAGCCGGAGCACATTCATGGCGACTTCATCTTTCACGGGAGAGTTGATGGGGTCCAGGTTTACTTCCAGTCGACCAGTCTCCTCTTCAAAGTTCTGGCAAAACTCTGCAAGCACAACCACCGAGTCAAGACAAACAGTCGGAGGTTACAATTAAAATATTTGTTTGATACAAAGGATTACCTTCAAGCATGAGGAACAACTTCTTGGCGAGTCCACCCAGATAAGCCTCTAGATCGTTCTTCTTTCTCTTCAACTCACTGGCCTTGTCATTCAGGGTGGTCTTGTCACTTTTCAGTCGACTGACCTCCTGGTTGGCAGCATCAAGAGCAGCTTTCAGATTGGTGTTTTCTTCTTCAAGCTTGGTCACTGAAGCCAGCTTCTCATCCGCAAGCCTGGTCTTCTCTAAAGCAGTTTTTTGCATCTCAGCCAAGTCAAGCTCTTGCTTCTTCAGGGCATCCCTCACTTTGTCTGCAAAGTTACAGTGAGATTAGATTCGGAAACAAGTAAGAGGCAAAGGCAGTCGTCAAAGGCCTCACCAAGCATACCTTTAGCTTCCTCCTTCGCCTTCGTTAAGTTCTCTTGGGCCAGTTTCAGATCGAGCTCGAGCTGAATGTGTTTGTTCTCCAACTCAGTATAACGAGCCGCAAGGTCACAGGATTTCTACGAAGAACCAATCGACAGATGTCAAAGACAATTCACTTCCGAGTGAGTAAGGAAAAATCATAGCGTTTCTAAGACTACGGCCGAATACAAACATTCGACCATAGTCTCGGGGACTACACCCAGTGGGTGCACTCAGCGTGCCCCCACTAGTTTCATCAGTTAGAGTCGACCAGTCGACCAACAACAAAAAAAGGGGAGATGTTCTTCAGACTATAGTCGACTGCCAGCAGTCGACCACAGTCTCGGGGACTACACCCAGTGGGTGCACTCAGCGTGCCCCCACCGGTCTATGAATCTATTCGACCTAGTCGAGTAAGGAAAAAACTTAAAGCCTATGGTCGACTGCCAGCAGTCGACCATAGCCTTGGGGACTACACCCAGTGGGTGCACTCAGCGTGCCCCCACTAATCCGGAATTTCAATCGACACACCCAGTGGGTGTAGGACAAACTCTAAGAATTTCAGAAAGAAGAGTTTTCAGATATCATATCCTAACAGAACAGGCAGTGACCGACTGACCTGAACATTACTCTGAAGAGCCGAACTGGCGTCATAGGCTGCCTGGCTGGCTTCTCGTATTGCCTTCACTTGCTCCATCATGACCCCCGCTTGGCGTATTGCTTCTTTAGCAGCACTAGCTTGGTCTTCTGGAACGGGGTAGGTGGAGAAAAGCGAGGGTTGAGCAGCACTCGACGACGAAGGACGAGCACTCGTCAACGGCACCGCAAAGGTTACGGTAGGCCGAGTGACATTGTCTCCCTCCACGACCAACGTCTCGGGTGCTGGCACATCCTGAGTCGCCTTGCCAGCAGACGTTTTCTTGCTCCTCCTCTGCCTTGGTGGTTCTTCGTCGTCGTCGTCAGGAAGGTCAATAACAATGTTAGATGAAGCTGCAGAAAGAATCAAAATTAGAGACAATAAGTCAGTCGACTGAAAACGGCATCACAAGAGTCATACCAGGTTTTGAGGTAGCAGCATCCTCCATCTCGTGGTCTTCAGCCCTGGCCGAAGTATCAGAAGTAGCAGCACTGCAGTTCCGGAAGTCAGTCGATTGACCCATGAGTCGACCAAGAGCAAGTTCATGAAACGGGGAAAACTCAAGACTACCATTACCCTGAGATAGTGGGGATCACCATCTTCATCTTCGGCAAGACCTTCGCAGGTTTCGACGGTGCCACTCGAGATTGCTTCGGAGCCTTCTCAGTCGGCGCCGGAGAAGTAGTCCGAGGGCGCTTGGTCGACTGGGTAGCGGTCGCGACCCCCTTACCACGCTCAGTCGCGGGATCATGGACAAGCTTCGAGCGTCTTTCCGAGCGGGGAGGTGCAACTTCCTCCTCCTCCTCCTCCTCTTCCTCCTCATCAGAGTCTTCAGCCTCATCATCGTCGTCAGCATCCGAATCCCACTCCTCCGGGCTTTCGCCCCCACTTCCTTCCTCCTCTTCAGTCGGCGTCTGCGCTCCATTGGGCATCGAGTATAACTCCGTGGTGGCCTGTCAAGCAACAAAGCAAAACAAAGATCACTCGACCAATTCACAGCGAAGCAGAATGAATAAAGCAAGATTGCAATTGGAAATAAATGGCCATACCGTGTCCGGTGTGTAGGTACAGTCGAGTGGTGGGATCCTCCTGGCCCCTCGAGGGTTGTCCTTATTCCCCGTGATTGCGGTCACCCACCTCTCCAGTGTGGCGTCGTCGACCGCCTCTGGATGGACCCGAGTGGTGTCCTCGGTCCCACAATACAGCCACATCGGATGGCCTCGGTACTGAAGTGGTTGGATGCGCCGCCTAAGGAAGACCTCCAGAAGATCCATACCCGTCACTCCTTCTCTAACGAGTTGGACTACGCGCTCCATCAGCATTTTTACCTGAACTTTCTCCTCAGGAAGCACTTTCAGAGAAGAGGGTTTGTCCACTCGGTCCATGGAAAACGGAGGGAGACCAGTCGACTGCCCCGGCGTCGACTCGTCTTGGCAGTAGAACCAAGTCGACTGCCACCCTCTGACCGACTCAGGAAGGGTCATGGCCGGGAAAGTACTCTTATTCCTCATCTGGATCCCAAGACCACCGCACATCTGGATAACCTTAGTCCTCTCATCGTCCGGACTCGCCTTTTTCACTGTCTGTGAGCGACAGGTGAATATGTGCTTAAAGAGACCCTAGTTTGGTCGACAACCCAGGAAGTTCTCGCACATGGACACAAATGCAGCAAGATAGGCGATGGAATTAGGGGTGAAATGGTGGAGTTGCGCCCCAAAGAAATTCAGAAACCCCCGGAAGAAAACACTCGGCGGCAGAGAAAAACCACGGTCTACGTGAGTGGCTAAGAGAACGCACTCACCCTCCTGCGGCTGCGGTTGACACTCGGTCCCTGGAAGCCTCGCTGACCCGTGGGGGATCAGTCCCTCATTGGCCAGGTCACTGAGATCTTTCTCAGTGATGGTCGAGCGGATCCAATCCCCTTGGACCCAACCCTTCGGCAGGCGGGACCTTAACGAAGATCCGCCCCGACTGGACGGTCTCCCCTTCGCTTGCCCCGTCGCCGTCGCCTTCTTCGCGCGCTCTAGGGCCGCCGTCTTCTCCTTCACCATTGCCACCGGCGAAGCGCGCGAGGAGTGGATAGGCGGAGGCGAGAGCAGGCGCAGTGGGCGGAGGCAAAGGGGGAAGAGAGAAGAATGGGAAGGCACTGTTCAAAAAACCCTCCCCCGGCGCTTTATATAAAGGCACTTCCGAGTGGCTGACGAGTGGGTCCGGGCGATCCTGTCACATCCCGAAACAGTCGCGCACGCACGATACGTGGCGAAAAAGGCGGCACGGAAATCGAGGCGTCCACGCCTTATCCCATCTGATTGCCGCGGTCCGCCCCGCTTCGCGCGCTTCCCAAATTTCGGATCCCGCAAAATCCGCTAATGGCAGATCGATCTGTCAGACGATATCTTTCCTGCGATCCGTCGCTCGGAAGTTCACCAAAGTTCAAAAAGTTCACTCGACAGAAGACAAGAATGGATCAAGGCGACTGAAGTAAAAGTTGACGCCAACACCGAAAGAAAAATCGCTGATCCAAGATACGACATAATCAAAGCATGGGAAATAAGTCGGAGAAAATCATCAACTCCTTCCTCACTCGAACCTCGATCCATTCGGGGGCTAATGATGATGTTATGTACCTAGGGTAGGGTCATGGACCTATCTACGATACCATACCCAAGGACATTCTTAGACGAAGCTACCTTCCAGTCGACCAAGAGGGACTCCACTCGACCAAGAGTGACTCCACTCGACCGGATAGAAGACACTCGACCATGAAGACTCACTCGACCATCAGGAGTTCAGGATCTACTCTGTATCCAAACGGTCTGTAATTAAGTAGTCTTAATGGTCATGATGACACTTTATGTAGGGCGTTACCAGTAACGCCCGGCCTTCATGTACTTTAACCCTCTGCTACGTGGGTTGGCTGGGGTCCTGGCGTCCTCTATATAAGCCACCCCCCTCCACTGGTAGAAGGGTTCGCACCCCTGTAACTCATATACACATAAACCAGTCAACCGCCTCCGGACTCCGAGACGTAGGGCTATTACTTCCTTAGAGAAGGGCCTGAACTCGTTAAACACTCGTGTGTACAACTACTCCATAGCTAGGATCTTGCCTCTCCATACCTACCCCCCATTCTACTGTCAGACTTAGAACCATGACAACCCCCTAAAGGCAGATCTGGTGGGCTTTTGTTGGGGGTTAAGTGTGAAACTTTAGAGGTGATTAATGTGGTTCAAGGGGAATTTGCGGTCAAATTTCGGGTGAGGTCAAAAGTGGATGGTTTCCGTTGCTCTCTGGTAGTTGTATATGGAGCAGCCCAACCGGAACTTAAGCCTGATTTCCTTGCTGATCTGGTGAGGATCTGCGGGGATGAAAGACTCCCAATTCTAGTCGGAGGAGACTTTAATATTATCCAAAGAAAAGAAGAGAAGAATCATGACAACTTTGATAGCCATTGGTCCTTAATGTTCAACATGATAATTGAGAGTCTCAATCTGCGGGAGATTGAACTAACGGGTAGACAATTCACATGGGCCAACTCGTTGCCTACTCCAACTTACGAGAAGCTGGACAGAGTACTCGCTAGTGTAGAATGGGAGCAGAAGTACCCACTAGTGTCGGTTCACGCGATGCAGAGGGCGATCTCTGATCACACTCCCTTGCTTTTAGATTAGGGGATGCTACACACATTGGGAACAAAAATAACTTCTCTTTCGAACTAAGTTGGTTTGAAAAAAAAACTTTCTTGACATTGTAGCAGGAGAATGGGCGAAACCCGTTCAAGGCCGATCACATTTAGAAAGATGGCAAAATAAGATTAGACATCTCAGACAATTTCTATGGAGTTGGGCCAGAAATGAAAGTGGGGTTTACAAACAAGAGAAAGAACGACCAACAATTGATCGAGGCTTTAGACCTTAAAGCTGAATCGATTTTGCTTGATGCGTCTGAGCAGGCTGCTAAAGCTGAGGCTGAACAAAGCTTATGTACTCATCTTAGAGAAGAAGAGATGAAATGGGCCTTGCGCGCTTAAGTGCTTAAAGTCATCCACGGGGATGACAACACTCAAATTTTCCATATGATTGCAAATGGCAAACATAGGAAGAAGAAGATAATCCATCTTGAGCAGGATGAAGGGACTATTGTAGGGCACGAGAACCTCAAGGCATATATTTCCAACTACTATAAACAACTCTTTGGGCCTCCGATAGCTAACGCGGTCACCCTAGATGAGTCGGTTATAGAGGATATTCCTCAACTACGGTCGGATGAAAATGAGATTTTATCTGCACCAGTTACTGAGAAGGAGGTTTTCGATGCTATCGCCCAAATGAAACCGAATAAAGCATCGGGACCAGATGGGTTCCCTGCAGAGTTCTATAAGAAATGTTGGTATATTATAAAGAATGGTCTTATGCCAATGTTTCAAGATTTCTTTAATGGGCAGCTTGAGCTTTTCCACCTTAACTTTGGTATGATTACGCTATTACCGAAGAAAGTGGAAGCAATTCACATTGAGCCGTTCAGACCGATATGCCTTTTAAATGTGAGTTTCAAAATTTTCACCGAAGTGTGGACTAATAGATTGACACGGATCGCACACTCGGTGGTGCAACCAAGTCAGACAGCTTTCATGCCAGGACGACATATCCTAGAAGGGGTGGTTGTCCTACATGGAACTCTTCATGAAATCCAATCAAAGAAACTAGATGGGGTTATATTTAAAGTAGATTTTGAAAAGGCATATGATAAAGTCAAGTGGTCGTTCCTTCAGCGGGCAATGCGCATGAATGGGTTCAACGACATGTGGAGGAATCAGGTGGATTCCCTAGTCCAAAAAGGTAGTGTCGGAGTTAGGGTTAACGATGATATAGGACACTACTTTCAGACTCATAAGGGTTTGACACAAGGGGATTCGATGTCTCCGCTCCTATTCAATATAGTCGCAGATTTGTTAGCCATTCTCATTGGAAGAGACAAAGAGAAAGGTCATGTAGGTGGCCTAGTACCACATCTCGTTGATGGGGGAGTCTCCATCTTACAGTATGCCGATGATACTATCATTTTTATGGAACATGATCTCGCAAAGGCCAGAAACATGAAACTAGTGCTATGTCTTTTTGAACAATTGTCGGGTTTAAAAATTAGTTTCCATAAGAGCGAATTGTTCTATTTTGGAAGCCAAAGAAGAACAAGAGACATATAAACAATTGTTTGGATGTGAATTGGGATCTTTGCCTTTTAGTTATCTGGGCATTCCCATTCATCATCGAAAGCTGACTAATAAAGAATGGAAATGTATCAAATATCGATTTGAAAAAAAACTTAGTTGCTGGAAAGGCAAGCTAATGTCATATGGAGGTCGGTTAGTTCTAATTAATTCAGTATTAACTAGTATGCCGATGTTCCTGTTATCTTTCTTTGAAGTACCTAAGGGTGTATGGAAGAGACCGGATTTCTATCGATCTAGATTCTTTTGGCAGTCAGATGATATTAAGAAGAAATACCGTTTGGCTAGGTGGGATATCATTTGCAGACCCAAGGGCCAGGGTGGTCTGGGCATTGAAAATCTAGAGACTAAGAATAAATGCTTAATCAGTAAATGGTTATATCGGTTGTTAGTAGAACATGATGGTATGTGGGCTGAGATACTATGAAACAAATATTTACACTAAAAAACCTTAGCCCAGGTTACCGCAAGACCTACGGATTCTCCTTTCTGGAAGGGACTCATGAGAACGAAAGATTTGTTCTTTCGAAGGGCCAAATTCTGTGTCGGCAATGGGCTGACAACAAGATTTTGAGAAGATACGTGGCTAGGGGACAAACCTTTAGCACTGCAATACCCTACCTTATATAATATTGTTCAACGTAAAGAAGATTACGTGGCCAATATCTTACAAGAGGTACCCTTAAATATACAGTTTAGGAGATCTCTAGTCGGGAACGTTGGAATTCCTGGCTACACTTGGTTAGACGGTTAATGGATGTTCAATTATCTGATCAACCTGATTCTTTCATATGGAAACTAACAAGCAACGGTGTGTTCACGGTTAAATCGTTTTATATGGATCTCATTAACTCTGGCCCAATCCCAAGATCCCTACATATTTGGAAGGTGAAGGTCCCCTTGCGTATTAAAATCTTTATGTGGTTTGTACACAAGCAAGTGATCCTTACCAAGGACAACTTGATAAGGCGAAGGTGGGTGGGCAGTCCACGATGTTGTTTTTGTGTGCATGATGAGACAATAAAACACTTATTTATAGAGTGCCCCCTCGCGAGATTACTATGGCGATCAATTCATATAGCCTTTAACATTAATCCACCAACTAGCATTGAAGGTTTATTTGGGACCTGGCTAGCTGGTATCGATTTGATTACTGTGTCTCGTATTCGGATTGGAATATGTGCGCTTTTTTGGGCTATATGGAACTGCAGAAACGATATGATCTTTAACAGACAACATTCTTTAACATTCTTGCAGGTCATCTTCAGAGATACTGCCTGGATCCGTACATGGTCCTTACTCACTCCTATGGAGTCCAGGAAGCCTTTGGCTACTGGGTGCATCCAATGGGAGACGGCAGTACGGGATATATTCAACCAGTTTGGATGGCGATCTCTGCATAGAATAGGCATTTAGTGTTCTATTCTTTTGCACATGCCGGTTGTGGCTTTCAGAGCTCCTTTTTATTTCCGCTCCTCTTGCGAGCTGTAATGGAGTTAAGACTACCTTTGTTTTGAACCTCGTTTTTAATAAAGATGGCCGCATGCATTCTTCGGATGCAGAGGCCGGGGGTATGCCTCCTTTTTCAAAAAAAAATATGATGCTCTTTCTCTACTCTTTTCCTTCTTTGTACTCAGGGGGTATGATTTACAGCACGCAGGTCCAGGGGACTTCTCAGATGGTATTGCATTGTCTTGGTTGTTTGCAGGTTCATGTCATCGTTCTTGGTATGAACTCATCAGCCGTGCTGCTTCACAACTTTATGTAATTGTTCTTCCCATGAACTCCCACACTCTTTTTTGCCAATGGTTTCTTTTTTTTCCCTCAAATATGCATCCTTCTATCCAACATGTGCGTCCTTGTACTGTGAAATGTCAATTTGTTGAAATACTTTGATGCCTTCGTTAGAAATTTTCCCAAACGAGATACCATTTTAACTTTGTTCTTCCAAGTGCACTCATTTCTTTATTTCTTCGTTAAACACTGAGTGGAACCCTCGCCTGAAAAAAGAACCGAGTAGAAAAAGTAATGCAATAAGTTTAAAAAGATGTGCCAGCAAAACACATAGTAGAGATAACTAATTACTGAACAAATATGGCATATACCAAATTCGACGCTTCAGGCGATTCTCACGCGCCATCTCAACCGACACGTAAGGGGGAAAGACCATTTCATTTTGTGGCAACACCCTGCAACAAATGAATAATTAACCTTAAACTACAGGACCCAGCTTGTTTTCCATGGCATCCATAGCCAATTAACATCTGAATCTACACAGATAGTGTAATTCTCCTTAGCATCTTTTGGTGTAATTGCAATCTAATCATTTAATTACCTAAAAAACATCTATGTCAACCATCTTTTCTTTTTTTTCTTTTTTTCTTCTAATAATTTGGTTGTATGCATATGTCTTGACTAGCTCTTATACGTAGTGTCATTGCAGAGATCAGCTTGGTATTAATATACTGCCCTTTATGAAGGTAAAAATCAGAATAGCACCATGCATCTTTTTTTTCTTTTCTTTTCAGAAAGATATTTAAGAGACAGTTTGGTTGCATGGCCAATTTAAGGCCCATCTGATGCCACAATTTGTTCTACAATCATTTTAACACCTAGATGATGCTAAGGCTTTGGCAAGGGAGAGCCCAGATTTTGAGTGATCATCCGTTTGCTATGTATCCGAGAGATTTCACGGTAACTCTTCGTTTTCAGAGTTGCTTTTGTGTTTTTTTTTATCTTTGATCCAAAGCATTATACATGTGAATCTGTGATGGTCGTGTTTAAATAGTTACAGGTATTTCTAGAAAAGTATCTCATTCAGGACTCCATGCGCGAGAGAACGATTTCCCCTTCTCACAAACTGAAGAGATTCTGAACTTCAGTCCCTGCTGGATCGATATGGCAGAACAAGCAGTTAGTCGTACAGATAGCTACGGACAGCAGATAATCTGTCGATGTTTCACCAAATCCAGTGCAAACATATGCTACATTCCTCATTCCAAAAGTGACATAACATATAGTATTATGCATCCATCAGCTGCAAAACAAATGGATACATGATCAACATGTATATTTGTACTTTGTTCTTCAGAGAGAGGCATATAATAGGGCCATCAAAATTCGAGATCTTGTGCAGCTCGGCCAGAGACAATGTCACGGACATCAAAGCCTCTTCAATGTGTATATTTCATGCCACCAAGTCACATGGCTCGCTGTGTAGCAATTGTCTCAGACCCTTGACGACAGTGCTCATGTTTGGTCGGAGATCTGGATTGTAATTCACACATAGCGCCGCGATCGCACCCATCTGCTTGCCAAAAGACAACACTAGTCAGGAGAGCAGTCACTTGGTCCCTCATAGCTCAAGAACTCAAAGATTATACCAAAAATAAGGTTCGCCTTTTTACCCCTAGCTTGTCATGCAATCAAGACTATAACGTGTTAATTTCCATATGCAGCAGGATATGAAACAAGGAGCAGCACGGCTGGTGAAACTCACAAAGACAATCTCAAGCCAAAGGAGGGCAGTCATGGTTGCTTTCAAGGCTTATTGCATTGTACGCTATTGATCAAGATGGGGGTTCTGGAGTGGTTGCTGATGAATAGGCTTCCTGGAGCTGTTTGCACAAGTGTTCATGTCATTTTTTTGCCTCCTGCGTCAGGCCTTAACATCTTACATGTATTGATTGTCGTTGCTTCCTGGAAGCTTTTTGTGCAATAGCTTGCCAGTTTTCTTTGCCTCACTTGATGCTCTTGACGCGAATGGGTGTATCATTGTACCCAGAAGATTTATCCTCAATTTTCAAATTTGTACCAGTATTTACCCCAGGAGAAATTCCCCACTCTTCTTATAGCCTAGAACCGTTGTTAGGCTGAGGTGGCGTGCCAACTCACTGCCACATAGCCAGACTGACATGGGAAGAGCAGCGAATGTGCGAAGCGATGGCCATGATGAGATCGGGAGGAGCCATGATGATGAGGGTCAATGCTATGATCGTGTGGGGTGCTACTTGCCTACTTCTTCCCTTCACAGGTGGCAAATAAATTTGAAACTTGGGGGTACAAGATGGTCGGGATTGGAACAAGGGGTACCTTGACAAACTTGGGGCTATAACGTTGAATCAACTCTTATAGCAATGGAGATTAAATCCCATCGTTTATTTGGTGGAATAGACTACAACTGTTCAAGAATGACATCTCCTGGCTCCACTGCCTAGGATTCACCGCCAGTTTACTTGGTTAAACATGGTCGAGTTCAGGATAAAATACATACCTTGGTAGCAGCATTGCGAGGGTAATCTCCTTCAAGCCTCGGATCCATGCATCGCTGCACCTTATCTTCACTAAAACTTGTTTTTGTTAACACATTGTCTAACATAAAATTGTATGCCTGTGCATCAAAGTCATCAACAGTTTGGCTAATGCACCTTATCAAGACATTATACACATATAAATCAAGGCATACCCATATGAAGCGCTTCTCGTCACAATGGTTGCATAGGTTCTTCTTGCCAAGGGTGCATACCCATGTCACGAGGCTCTGCCTGCCGCGGGGTAGTGTATGATCAACTGCCTTACGACCGGTTAAAAGTTTCAGCAGCACAACCCCGAAGGCGTATACATCACTCTTTGTGTTGCACTGTCCAGTAGCAGCATATACATCGACATGGTAATCATCTTGGTGATAACAATGATCATTCATACGATCCGTGTCAAGGTCCCATCTAAAACTATGACAGCTATCCATGTCATCACTGACCAGCACATTGGATATGCCGACGTCGCCAACCTTTGCGATATCGTTGTCAAAGAGAAGTATCTTGCTGGACATGATGTTACCGTGGGTGACCTGAGGCTCTGCCTTATGATGGAGGAACTCAAGCCCTTCTGCTGCACTTAAGGCAATCTTCACTCTCTGCATCCATGATAGAATTGTTCCTGACTTGGCACCGATTTGCCGACGGCCTGGATTTGCCAACTCTTTTCTTCTGGTCGTCCGCTTAGCTCGATGTATGCTGACGGGCACTGGCGGAGGACTCGAGTGGGCAAGGTGTGGCAGCCGCCACACCTTGATTCTGTGCCAAAAACTTTTTATACCTATACATATATTGTTTGTTAGACCCTTAGCCAAGCGCAAGGCACATATGTGCAACCAGATTGGAAGTACACAAGCACGCAGCTTGGTTGATGCTGCCAAGCACAACACATGTATATGCAAAGCTAGGAAGCACACAAGCAGGTAGCTTCATTGATGTGCTGTCTAGCACATGCACGTCTAACTGTGTCTTCCATTGCACAACGATCTGATCGGTTATCTAGGTGGTTTTCTCTGGACAGAGCTTTCCGTAACTTGCGATCAGAAAACTGAACGGTGAACTTTTTGATGACGCATGCAATTTGGGAAAAAAATTATATGAGACCAGGTCTCATATAAACCAGGTGAGACCTGTCCTGATGGATGACATGTGGCATTCACAAATCACAAAACATATAATCTTTCTCCCCCGATTTCAGGTGGGAGGTGGGGTGGATGCTTTGTGATTTGTGAATGACACGTGTCATCCATTAAAATGGGTCTCACCTGCTAATCCATGAGACCTGGTCTCATAGAATTTTTTTCCTGCAATTTGCACCTTTTTGGATATATTTTCTCTGACAGTACATAACCGACTTACCATGCTCAAAGCGTTACCGACTATGCGACTATGGATAGACCAGCATGCTATTTTTGGTTATAACCAGATAAGGGCATCTCCAGCCGTTCGGCCCCCCAGGGCGTCTAAATAGAGCGGCCTGGGGGCGTGCCGGCGCTAGTTCGGCCTCTGGGGGCGACCTAGCTCCCAGTCACGCCCTCACGCGCCGGTCCCAGGATGCGGGAAATTTAAACTTGGTCGTTCCCGCTCTTAAAAGACGCCGCAAATCCGGCGATCGGACGTAGTCTGGCGTTACAAAAAACAGAGCGCCGCCGCCGCAAGTTCGCGTGCGCAACGATTCACTCGGCGGGGTCGGCTCCAGGCGTTGGCGGAGTCGGCGTGCGCGGGCTCGTCGGTGTCGGAGCTGCTTGGGTGCTGGGCTGCGTCGGCGCGGCTTCGGCACTGCTGGGCGGCGATGTAGAGGCGTCGTTCGGGCTTGGCGTCCGTGTGGTCGTGGGCGTCGTCGGCGTCGTGGGCGTCGTGGGCGTCGTCGGCGTCGGCGGCGGCGTCGGCGTCGTCGGCAGCTCGTTCAGGATGAGGCCGCGCTGCACCAGGTACCACGCCTTGAGCTTCTCGTCGTTGCTCTGGAGCATGTCCGCCCCGCTCATCAGAAAAGCCATGTCGGTGTTCCTCTTCTTCGCGGCGACGTTCGTCCGGAGCAGGTCGAGCTTGATGGCGTTGTTCTTCATTAGCGACGACCACCGCGCCTCGGTCTTCTCTTCGCGTAGGACGGCCCGGGCCTGGGCGCCGGCGAGGCAATGCTCGATGGACTCCTGCACTCGCGTGGTTGCCGCGTCGGCGCTTTTCCCCTTCTTTGCCAATTTGTGGCCGTCCGGCCGCCCCTCTGACGCGCCCGGAGTCGTCACGTCCAGCTTGTATGTCTCCTTGGCCTTGTCGAGGGCACGTCGAACTTCCGCCCACTTCTCGCACTTGTCAATGCGCTTGTAGACGTGGAGGTGCTTGAAGTCGGCGTCTTGGTTGTCGCCCCGATACATGGCAAACATACGCAGCAGCTGCGCGGAAGGACGAACAGTTGGCGGGCGGCGGGCGTAGGGGCGAAGATATGCGGGCGAATGGCGTGCGTACCTGATCCTCAACGCTGGCGCCGCTCTCCGGGCGAGCCGCGACCTCCTCGACGATTCCATGCCATTTGTTGCACGCCAACTGGATACGCCCCCAATGGTTCGCCATCGCCTTGGAGCCGCGCTGCATGTAGACGCCTTTGAAGTAGGGGTCGACGAGCTTCCGCTCGTCGAACTCGGCCTTGATGCGGTCCCAGTACGTGTCCAAGCTCTGGTTCGCGCCGGAGGTCGGGTTGAGGCAGACGACTTTCCATGCTTCGGCGAGGCATTCCTCCTCCTTGGACGCCCACTTGATGCGCGATTCGCCTGACCTAGCCGCCCGCTTCTTCTTCTTCTGGCGCCCCTTCGTCGGAACAGGAGCCGGCTCCTCCTTCTCCTCCTCCTCGTCCTCCTCCTCCTCCTCGGGTCCCTGCGCGTCGTCACCGTAGACGTAGCCGAGCTCGGCCTCCATGTCGCCACTGAGGTCCACTACCTCGTCCTGGGTGGCAAAACCGGGAGACGCGGCGGCCGCGGTCGATCCTGTCGCGATGATGTCTTCCATGTCGTCTCCCGTGTCGTTGGCGTCGCCGAGGTGCGAGAAGGGTAGCGGTCCGCGGTAGAGATGGGGCGTCGGTGTGGACGCGTAGGCGGCGGGCGGCGAGTAGTTGTATGGAGGGTACTGCACGTCGACGAAGGCGGGCGAGGGCGTGCGCGTAGCGAGGTGACCATGAGGGAAGGTCACGTTTGGGTTGAACCCACCGTGCGCATTGCCGTCATGGAGATCCGGCGCCTTGCTGTCCCCAGGGCGCATACTGGGCGTGGCTGACGACGGGTGCATTCATCTCCGCCTGGTCGGCCGATGAGGAAGACACCGCCGCGCGCGCCGCGTTGTCGCGGGCCTTCTTGGCTATGGCCCTGTTCCGCCTGTCGGCGGTGACTGCTTCGCGCCGCTGAACTTCCACCCTCCACTCGGCGTTCGACAGGCCCGGTGGCTTCGATGGTGGCGCCCTCGGCTTCCTCTGCTTCTTCGGCGGCATGGCGTCAGTCGCGGTTGCCGCCGCGCGCGGCATGGCGTACTTCTTCGGCGGCATGGCGTGCTTCTTCGCGGCGAGCGGGAGAGGGTTTGGCGGGAGAAAGGGAGAGAATGGCGGGAGGAAGGCGAGCGAGCGGGAGAGATGCGAGGGAAAAGCGTCAAGAAACGGCGGGAAAAGGCCCTCGGGTCGCTTCCAGGGCGGGCCCACGCACCTTTTTCGCTTGTGCCGGCTCCCCAAGCGCCCCCCAGGGCGCCGGGTTCGGCCTGGGTCCGCCGGCACCAGTTTTGGCCCGAGCTGGCGAAAAACGGGCTTCTGGGTGCACGACTGGGGCCTTTTTTTGGCGCCGGCGCGACAAAATCGCCTGGGGAGGGCCTGTTGGAGGCGCGGCTGGAGATGCCCTAACATACACTTCAACTACTAGGTTGAACTTTTCAATTTTCTTGTATAGACTGCGTGCTCGAAGGAATACCTCTTGAAACCGAGACAGGTCAAACTTTGGTCTAACTTTATTCCAAGCTCTTGGTCGCTAGCCCTTATATATAGTGCCTCGTTGAGCTTGCAAATTTTCTCTTCTTTGCCTTTTTTTCTCGTAGCCAAGAAGTTGTTGCCTGTACACTTCTTTTATGGGATCATTTTTGAGAAAAGCAGATTGAACATTCATATAAAAACCTTTCAATCCTCTTGTGCTGCATAGCTGGAGCAGCCTCGCCGTCTCGAGTCGAGCAACAAGTGCAAACACCTTTTCATAGTCAACTTCTTGAAAATCATCAAGACCGAGTTATGCAACAAGATGTCTGGTGGCTGGCTTAATGATTTTATTATTTTTCCTATATTTGGTTATTCTTCCGAGGATTCACATGAAACTTTTTACTTAAATGTTCGCCACATCTTAAGTTTTTTCATCCTCCGCCTCTGACTGACGGGCCCCATTGGCATATCATTAGCCGTCGGCATATTCGTTGATTCATGTAGTGCCTGTTTACCTATGACGATAAACCAGAAGAGTATTGGAGAAATTTTGGCTTTTATTGTGGACCATATTCAAAGCAGGTGAGCGATGTTAACATAACATGTCCCCTGCCTCACATAACACGCACTAAACTAAGTTTCTGAAAATTAAAGGTTTTTTTAGAGGGTGAGTTCATTTGAGTGTTGCTCTGTTCCTCGTATGTCACATGGCTAACATTGAATTGTCAAACTATTTCCCCGTTCGATAAAAGAAGGCATGCAGCATATTCATTTTTGTTATACAAAAGTAAAATTTTATAGTTCCTCACCCTCGCTGTGAAGAATATCATGCAAAGTGCCCCCCGATGCATACTCGTAAGCAAGAACATATTTGTCTCCTTCGACCCAATACCCGAGAAGTTGGACAACGTTCTCGTGTTTCAGTCTTGAAATCGCTTCAATCTGCCACAGAAATGTACCTATTAGAAGGCAAGACCTTGTTGTGCTAGTAAATATAGAGCGTTAGTTGAAATGGTGAAAAGGCAAGGCTCGGAACCATAACCTTCAAATCAATTTCTTGAGAAGACTTGAATGCATATTCCGGTCCATATTTTAACACTTTGAAGAAAACTCTGCCTTGTGAGCTCTCTCCTATTAAAGCACCATTACTAAAGTTTCTTGTTATTTTCTTCATTTCATCAAGGGAAATAGTTGGTACATCCTCTGCCTTTCCTCTTCTTATGAGCCCATTGTTGATGCCTGCATTGGGGAAGACATAAATAAACAACAGTCTCATATAATGAGGTAAAGTTTCTATTAGACTTGTGTCGAATATTGTGTATAAGGTAGGTTACAGTTGGATTTGTAGTTGTATTGTGTTTAAATAGGATATGGAGTCGTGTCCTAGTATGACACTTGTATCCTAGGCCTCTCATACATACTGGGGTTAAAAACACGATGTGACATATGCCAACATAATAGCACAGGCGCGCAAGGATGAGCCGGCGCCCGGGTGGCCGGTGTGCGGTATTGTGACGGTGTCACGGGGAGGAGCGCCCGTAGTCAGACCCCGGAGATGTAGTCATATCGGTGAACCTCGTTAACAAATCTCAGTGTCGTGCCTCGTGTGATTGCTTGGTACTCGAATGATCGACGGTATGCCTCAGATTTATTCTAACAAGTGGTATCATGAGCTAGATTGTTCGAAGGGTGTTGTTGATCTAGAGGAAACAAGGTTGATATTGTGATCATGGTCGCCGGGAAGTCGTGAAGCGCCGTGAGGCGAAAAGTCGATCAGGATAGTCAACTTGGTGGAAAGCAATCTGAAGGCAGGCGACGTCAGGCGAGTGCGTTGGAGTTCTTGTCGATCGGTTTGATACCAGATCGATCTGGTTGCGGCGAGACGGACGTGTAGGCAGCGGCTCGATCGAAGCCGCGCGGACCAAGTCACAGGGAGCCGAAGCCGAGGAGGCTCGTGGGCAGCCTAGGGCGTGGCAGGCTGGCCCAGGTGGGGCTAGCTGTTGCGTGCTTGATGGGCAAGGCCCTTGTGCAGCCACGAGGTGGTGGAGGCTTTGGGCTAGGCCTGGTGGGGTCTAATGTGCGAGGTGCTGCTGATACATGCGACACAACCAACACGGAAGCTATGACGTGAGATTTGTTTGAGAAAAAAAGGTGCCAAAGTCATGTGTGTGTACATGGGCAGTTTTGGATTTGTTCTTTTTCTGCCAAGGTGCACGGAGAAGCTACGACAACAAATAGAGACAAGAAAAATTATGCAGGTTGCATGGTAGTTTATTCTTGATCGGTTTGTTAAGAAGGCTTGGAACATGTGGACAGGTAACGGAGGCGCATGGACAAGCGCGTTGTGAAGATCATGTTTAACAGGGCGTCAAGTAATGCATGGTATGTGTTGGATGACACGATGCAGGGTGAAACATGGTTGCAGTAGAACGAGTTCGGCTGGGTCGGACTAGGCAGTCTGACGGGATCGACGTAAGTCAGTTGGTACAGAAGACGGTGGTGGGATCGGCGATGACGACATAGGAGTGTGATGCTGATGGTGACCGACTTCTAGGCGTGGGAACACGTGGCACAAGCCTAAGTGCTTGTGTGGCTTCGACAAGACTATGGCACGGGATTGATTCAAGGTGGTGTATACACGGAACTTGAAGTCGATGAGGCGCAGGGGTGGATTG
Organism: Triticum aestivum; assembly: GCF_018294505.1. Taxonomy (NCBI): domain Eukaryota; kingdom Viridiplantae; phylum Streptophyta; class Magnoliopsida; order Poales; family Poaceae; genus Triticum; species Triticum aestivum. The sequence continues at coordinate 68,207,785 of NC_057795.1, forward strand.
ATCATCTACCATGGAGTCATGTTGAAGGTGGAGCTGAATTGAGGGACTACGGCGTAAGTCGACGGGGCCGAAGCCTATTCAGCAGGCGGAAAAAGCGAGTGACACGTAGTTTGGACTGGAGCCCAGTGGTCTAATGGAAGCGTGAAACTCGTCATCGGTCGGTGATGATCGGTGGTACTCTGCAGTGGGGGTTGAGTGGTGTGGTTTCGCGACCCTTGAGACTCGACCGGGACAGCGGAGGCTCGACACGGTAATAGCGGCGAGGCGTGCGGTATGCATGGGGGCATGGAGACGGACCAGGGCTCTAGTGGTCATACATGTGGTGAGACAACTGCAAATTTGACTCGGGATGACTACAAGCAACAGTGAAATTTCTTCATGTTTCAGACAGGCGGTCAAAAAAGGAGCGGTGATGTTGAGTTCAGACAACTCTTATGTGTGACACCCAATATGTGAGTTGTTCACTTTCACGCGGGTCAATGATCAGTGTGTGATGGCGTTGGACGGTTACTCTGGAAGTTGGAAGCACAAACTAGAGTAACAAGAAACTTAATTTTGCTCGAGCGTTGACTGTGGTCAAGAAAAGAAGGGACTACAAGTTGCAGGTGGAGTCATATGGAGTCTTTGGAGTAGCAGCAGTTCTCATGGGATAAGCTCAAGTCCAATGTACATGGAAGTTTGACGCATTGACAAATTCAGGGTGGTGTAGAATATTCGTCAAGGTGGAGTTTATTAGACTTATATCGAATATTGTGTACAAGGTAGGTTACAGTTGGACTTGTAGTTGTATTGTGTTTAGATAGGATATGGAGTCGTGTCCTAGTAGGACACTTGTATCCTAGGCCTCTCATACATAGTGGGGCTAGACAGACGATGTAACCTATGCCAACATAATAGCACAGGCGCGCAAGGAGGAGCCGGCGGTGTGTGCCGGCGCCCGGGTGGCCGGTGTGCGGTATTGTGACGGTGTCACGGGGAGGAGCGCCCGTAGTCAGGCCCCGGGGATGTAGCCATATCGATGAACCTCGTTAACAAATCTCAGTGTCGTGCCTTGTGTGATTGCTTGATTCTCGGATGATCGACGGTATGCCTCAGATTTATTCTAACAGTTTCATTACTTGTGATTTGTGAGACACGGTTAGACTTAATTGTGTTTTATGTGATTGGCATGGACATGAACCCTGGTAGCACACAAGGAATGGGAATGAAAACTAGGGTGGCATGTACCCTTCTGAACCAGCATTTTTATTTTGGCAAAGATGGTGCATCTTTAACCTAAATATGGATAATATTCATGTTGATGAGTCAAGTATTATACTTAAAAAGAGAAGTAAATGCACAAGGTGCCTTAAAACTCTACGTATGTACTCAAACTGAGATTCTAAAACATTCCGTACACTTTAGTCTAAAAAAACTCAATACATACAGAAACAACAAAGGAGACTAGAGACCAAACATAGTTGAAAGAAAAAGAATTTCGTTAAATGGCCATGCTAACAGGAAAAGGAGAATTTCTTCAATTATCTATAATCATGTATTTAATTACTTAAGTGCTTAAAAGAAGAAAATAAAGTTTGTGTATTTTGCCTTTCACCCAAACAAGTACTGAAATTACTTGTGTGTAATCCTACACATAAAGTGTTAAAAAAGAAGAAGCTAAGGTTTGTTTATTTCACATCCCACCCTACTGCATATACCGTGTTGCTATCCACGTCTGACTTCAGTAGCTAAGCAAAAAGCCATGTAAACTTTGAAGTATAGCAGTGTACATTCTTAATTACCTGTAGAGCTTTCACTCTTGCGCTGGGGGAGAGCTTTTCTAATCCTCCTAAGTCTATCTGCTACCTCAACAATTGTCGGACGCATTTTATCATCCAGTCTCAAGCATGTAGCTGCTAGCTTTGCAATATCTTCGATCAACTTAATGTTCTTGTCATTGGCAATTTCCACATCAAACAGTTGTCTCACCTTCTTCCCTCTACCCAGGGCCTCAGAGAAACATTGAGTAAGACTAGTAGCCCCGTCCGTCGCTTTCTTTCGGGTGATCATTTCCAACAGAACAACTCCAAAACTGTATACATCACTCTTTGTAGTGAGAATCCCACTCTGACAAAACAAAGGGTCCACATAACCTATGCAACCAATAACAGTTTTGGTACGCTGGGCCTCGTCAGTAGAAAGCAATCTTGCTATTCCAAAATCAGATAGCTTTGGCAAGTACTTTCCATCCAACAGTATATTGGCAGGTTTAATGTCACCATGAAGGACAGGACTGTACATTGAATGCATACATGATAGCGCTTCAGCTGACTCAATGGCGATGTCCAAACGTTTGTGCAAATGAAAAGGGATAGGACCATCAGCATTGCCACAGTGAAGGATGTTGTAGAGGTTTCCATTACAGATAAACTCCATAACAATCATAATAGCATTTTCCTCTATGCAGCATCCTAACAATTTGACAACATTCTTGTGGTTTATCTGGGAGTGCACTATCACCTCCTTGGCGAACTCCTCTTTATTGGTTCCATTTTTGTATCTCTTTACTGCGACTGGGCGTTGATCATCTAATCTTCCTTTGTAGACATCACCGAACGAGCCACTACCAAGCAAAGTGCTATATCTTTTCGTAATGTGCTTTATCTCCTTTTCGGTGAAGGATCGCAGTTTATAGTTGTTGTCCACACTTTTAAGTACCAAATGCCCATTAGTTTGAAAGAAATCATTAAGATTGTTTCCTTGGTAATCCATGTGCCAGCAGCATATGAAGACAAGATTTGCAGAACAGGAAGCGGCAGTTTGCCTGCAACACGATGCCAACTAATAGCTTAAGATTAAAATCTGTCATTACTTATTGTGAGAAGGAATTTACCTATGTAACTAAAGACGTGGCTATCCATGGCATTACAAAACGGCTTTTTCTTCCCAGTACGTGTACGTGATTCATTTTCATATAAAAAGCGTAAAACATGATTATTGAGAAAGGTATAACAGCTTCCGGGTGCCCATACACCCTCATGAACAGTAAATTCGTAAAAATTAGAAAAAAAAAACATCAAAAGAAATCTGAAACTTTCAAGGATCAAAGATGATCAACGATTTGATGTTCTTGCAAAGTTTCAGCAAGAAATAAGCTTCGTGGAGCCCTCATAAAAAAATCACTACTAAAAAATGCACATAAACTTTGAACAATGATTTTGTTTTTTTAGGTGAGGGCTCCTCGAATGTTATTTTTAGCTACAACTTTGCAAGATCATCAAATTTTTGATCAAGTTTGATGTCCCAAAGTTTCAGTTTTTTTTTGAACTTACTGTTCATAGAGGGTGTAGGGGGACCCGGGTGCTGAAAATCCTGTCTCATGATTATTTTCAATTTTGTAGCTAGGAAGATCTGCAAATTTATTCTACCTGTGATATAGCATGATTCATTTTCATATAAAATGCGTAAAAACATGATTATTTTGAATTTTGTAGCTAGGAAGATCTGCAAATTTATTCTACCTGTAATATAGTAATATACCGCCTAAGTATAGCTGCAATTTCGTTCCCAGGTAGAGTGGAGTTTGGACTTTGGATAAGAGAGATGCAAGAACAGAGGTAAAATTTCTTCTATCTCCGATTCAAGAAACCTACCAGGGTGAACCAATGGACAAGGGTGAGAGGCAAGAGTGTCGAATATTGTGTACACGGTAGGTTACAGTTGGACTATGAGTTGTATTGTGTTTACATAGGATGCGGAGTCTTGTCCTAATAGGACACTTGTATCCTAGGCATCTCTTATATAGCGGGGGTAGATACACGATGTGACCTATGCCAACATAATAGCACAGGCGCGCAAGGGGGAGCCGGCGATGTGTGCCGGTGCCCGGGTGGCCGGTGTGCGGTATTGTGACGGTGTCACGGGGAGGAGCGCCCGTAGTCAGGCCCCAGGGATGTAGCCATATCGATGAACCTCGTTAACAAATCTCGATGTCGTGCTTGTGTGATTGCTTGGTCTTCGGATGATCAACTGTATGCCTCAAATTTATTCTAACAAGTGGTATAAGAGCTAGGTTGTCGGGAGGTTGCTGCATTGTTGATTCAGAGGATAGATCGTCGTCGGATCGCGCGAAGATGGTATGCGAAGAAATCAATATCGATGGCAACGATGATCGATTGGGAATTCTTTTGCGAAAGCCGTCAGGTGGTTTGCGATCAGACCAGATCGAGAAGGAGCAATACGGTGGCATGAAAAGCGTCTCGGCAGTTAAGGCAATCGGTAGCGGAATCAGTGAGTTGCAGCAGACGTAGGACAAGTGGAAGACTCGCGTGCGCGTTGCAGCGGCAGGGACATGCGGCGATCGATCGGCTGGATCGATCGGGCGAGCTTTCCGCACGCGCGGCTGGCTTGCTGGCGTCTCGCGGCCCATGGCAGGAGGCCCATCTGGAGAGCTGAGCTGCACGGGAATTGGGCGAGGCGAAGGGAAGGCCCAGGCAACGGGCAGGTTCTGCTGGTTCGCTGGAGATGCAGATCGAGATGAGCGAGCTGAGCGTATTATGAGGATTTGTTTGAGAAAACAAATGGCACAAAGACCAGCCAACACCGGGATGCTATCAAGAAAGAAAAAGAAGATAAGTCCAGTAGCTATATACGTGTGGTGTTCATACGGGAAGGCTATGAGGGATTTTGATTTGGTTTTCTTTGCTGGTACACTTCTGTGTATGGATGGCGTTGGTTATGGTGAAGGCTTGAGAAGTCTGAAAAGTGTCGTTGCAGCCGGATATATTTGGCTGGGTCGGACTTGTCCGTCTGACAGATCGACGGAAGTCGGTTGGTACAGAAGACGGTGGTGGGGTCGGCGACGACGACGTAGGAGCGTGATGCTGATGGTGATCGACTTCTGGGGCGTGGAAACACGCGGCACGGGCCTGAGTGCTTGTGTGGCTTCGACAAGACTATGGCGCGGGGTTGATTCAAGGTGGTGTATACACGGAGCTTGAAGTCGATGAAGCACATGGGTGGACTGATCATCTACCATGGAGTCATGTTGAAGGTGGAGCTGGATTGAGGGGCTACGGTGTAAGGATCCAGAGAATAGAAGCCTATTCAGGAACGGAAAAAGCGACTGACACGTAATTTGGACTGGAGCCCAGTGGTCTGATGGAAGCATGAAACTCGTCATCGGTCGGTGATGATCGGTGATACTCTGCAATGGGGGTTGAGTGGTGTGGTTTCGCGACCCTTGAGACTCGGCCGGGACAGCGGAGGCTCGACACGGTAATAGCGGCGAGGCGTGCGGTTAGCACGGGGGACATGGAGACGGGCCAGGGCTCTGGTGGTCATACATGTGGTGAGACAAATGCGAATTTGACTCGGAATGATTAAAAGCAACGGTGAAATTCTTTCAAGTTTCAGACAGGCGGTCAAGAAAGGAGCGGTGATGTTGAGTTCAGGTAACTCTTATGTGTGACATCCAGTATGTGAGTTGTTCACTTTCACGCAGGTCCGTGATAAGTGTGTGATGGCGTTGGATTGATACTCTGGAAGTTGGGAGCACAAACTAGAGTAATAAGGAACTTAATTTTGCTCGAGTGTTGACTGTGATCAAGAAAAAGAGGGACTACAAGTTGCAGGTGGAGTCATATGGAGTCTTTGGAGTAGCAGCAGAACTCACGGGATAAGCTCAAGTCCGCGATAAGTACATGGAAGTTTGACGCATTGACAAATTCAAGGTGGTGGAGAATATTCGTCAAGGTGAAGTTTGTTAGGGTTGTGTCGAATATTGTGTATACGGTAGGTTACAGTTGGACTATAAGTTGTATTGTGTTTACATAGGATGTGGAGTCTTGTCCGACACTTATATCCTAGGCATCTCTTATATAGCGGGGTAGACACACGATGTAACCTATGTCAACATAATAGCACAGGTGCGCAAGGAGGAGCCGGCGGCGTGTGCCGGCACCCGGATGGCCGGTGTACGGTATTGTGACGGTGTCACGGAGAGGAGCGCCCGTAGTCAGGCCCCGGGGATGTAGCCATATCGATGAACCTCATTAACAAATCTCGGTGTCGTGCTTGTGTGATTACTTAATCCTTGGATGATCAACGATATGCCTCAAATTTATTCTAAGAAGAACACTTATGGATGATCATGCTGGATCTAAGAAGTGTATGGCAGCCAGGTGCGCGCTGCGACGCTGGGACCTAGTCCGGTACCTCGTCGTGCTCCACTGGCTGGAGGAGGAAAGCAAGCAAGATGTGCCAAGGGGGCGGTGGGTCTCCGTCTCCGTCTCCATCAGGTGGCGCACCGCTGCCTTGTTTTGCTCGGGACTGAAGTAGCTGGCCTTCCGACGGAACTTTACTAGGGCTTCCTTTGCTCCGAGAAAAGCGCGAGAGCTATAAGCAAAATGCCAAAAAAAAAATCCTCCGTGTATATACACTCACGATATCAATTTTTTTATAATAATTTTGTAAATAGTCAAAAAAACACATAGCATTTTTTAATAAACTTGACTTTTCTTTACACTAGTATACAAATTTTCACGAAGGAAATATCCGCGTTGACAACTGGGAAAGAAGAAAAATTATTCTATCGAAGGGCCGACGGCCAAAAATTATTAGATAGGAAAGAAAGGAATACAGTCTGGTTAGCAGTCTAGGCGTATGGGTGTTGAGTGACACTGAGCTAACCCATAAAATGATGACGGTGACTGAACCATCGGCGAAGCACTGGCTGTTCACTTTGATGGAAACACTGACGCATGATATGTTCGTGGTGTTATCGGTAACCTTGTGGTCCATCTAGTCGTCACGACACAAAGCGATACATGAAGGGATTTTCCAGTGTCCATAGTCAACGCACGCGTTCATACAGAGGTATATCTCTGATCTAGAGATTATATCAGGCCAGCAAAATGTGCCAGCAGTACGGGACGCTACATCTCATGCAGCACCTATGACTAGACCCAAGGCACCACCGGTTTGTTTTGCAAAAATCCATGTTGATGCAGCTGTTCTCACGAGCGAGGAGGATCAGCGCCAGCCGTATGCAGGGATGACTTTGGGAATTATCTGGGAAGTTCAGCACGGGTCATCTACGGTGTTTGCAATCCAACTATACTAGAGGCTATTGCATGTCGGGAGGCGCTAGCCCTAACGGAGGATCTCAACTTGTCAAACTTCATGGTCTCTTCTGATTGCAAGCAAGTAGTTGCTGACATATCTAAGGGAACGCGAGGAGCTCATGGTGCGATCATTAGGAAATCAATCTCAAAGCTACGTTGTTTAATTGTGTTTTTACTTTCTAGGGACGTGCTGTTAATAATGAAGCACATAGACTAGCTAGATTTTCTCTATGCCAGGGCATGAGCCGCCATCTTTGGCTTGGCAATCCGTATATATGACCCTCGATGTATCCACCTTCATGTGAATTTCGGTGATGAATAAATTGTTTTCACCCCTCAAAAAAAAGCAGTCTAGGCGGACTAGAGCTGAAAACTGAAAAGTAGAACACGGAATATTCACATATATTTGACCTTTATTTTTATTTTTCCCCTAAAGTCAATGGGGAATGGGATTTTTTCTTTTGTGATTTTTTTCAAGTACATTAGAAGGAGAAATTTATTTCAAAAATATTTTTAGAATTTATTAACTTTTTGTTTAATTACTAATTTTTTTTCATATATGATGTATATACACCCAGGAACCGTTTCTATCGAGAGCTATATCTTGTTTATAGCGAGGCGGAAGAAGCTCTTTCCTCAGTCGTCTACAATTAGGTCCAGCCCAATTCTGTGGTTTAGCTTGCTCACTTTGCTGCGTTCGTTCGGTCGTCGTTGTCGCGCTGTTTTTTTATGAAAGTTGTTGCTGCGTTCGATCCACTGAACTGGTCCGGTTTTATAGAGAAATTTTTCTTTTGTTTTTTCTAACTATTTTCTTTGTTTCTTGATCGGTTTTTAGGCTTTTTTGCTTCTTTTAATTTTCATGTTGTTTCTTTTTCACTGGGTTTTTCCTTTTCTTTCTTTTCCTTTGTTTTTGTACGAGTATCTCTGTTTCTTTCTGGGTTCTCATTGCCTTTTTGTTTCCTTTCTTTTTTTCTTCTGTTCTTCGGTTTTGTTTGTTTCAGGCTTTACACTGTTTTCACTCTTTTGCATTGATTTTCTTTGATTCTTTTTATTTTCTATGTCGGTTTTCACTATTTTTACTCTTTTCACATTTGTTTTCGTCTTGTTGTATTTCACCTTTTTTTTCTTTAGTTTTCTTCGTTCTTTTGGTTTCATTTTGTTGGCTTTCTTCCTTTTCTTATGTTTCTTTGTCACTTTTCATCGCCTTACTTTTTTATTCAACACATAACTACTCCCTCCGTCCGGAAATACTTGTCGGAGGAATAGATCAAAATGGATGTATCTAGAACTAAAATACATCTAGATACATCCATTTTTATGACAAGTATTTCCGGACGGAGGGAGTACTTTTCTAAGTACACAGCGTATACTTGAGTACCCGTGAAGTTTTTTTGTTGATGCACATTGAACATTCTTTGAATGCGTGATGTAGATTTTTCCTTAAATACAAGGGTTGAACACTTATTTGAATACACGGTCAACATTTTGCAAATACATGGTGAATATTTTTCAATGACAATAAACATTTTTTGCACACAATGTTTATTTTTTGTATAAATAAGGAACATTTTTTTAAACTTAATTATTTTTTGTAAATATATGTGTTTCTATGTCTAATTTTATTTAATGTACGTTTTACAGTTTTTTATACATAAAAAAGTTTTTTGTACATAGGTTTACAATTTTTATAAATACATGATTAATATTTTTAATAAATATTTTATATTATTTTAATAGATTATTTGTAAACATGATAAATATTTTTCTATACGCATTTAACATTTTTCAAATACTTGATTAACATTTTATAAATATACTGATCAAGTTTTTTCATATACATTGTATATTTTGTGTATACATTATTCATATACATGAGAAAAAAATTCAACTGCTTGATTACCATTTTTCAAATACAAACTTTTTTCTAATGTTTGATTAACAATTTTTGAAACATGATGAAATTTTTCCATACATATTTTATATTTTGTGTATATTTTTCATATACATGAGGAATATATATTTACAGACATTTAACATTTTTGAAATGCTTGATTGATATTTAAAATACTTGATTAAAAAAATTAAATACATGACCAAATATTTTTCATACACATTCTTTATACTTTTTTCTATACACATTTGACATTTTTCAGATGCTTGTTAACATTTGAAAAAAAATGTGAGAGTGTTTTGTAGTAGGAAGTGTAAACCAAATTTAAAAAAAGAAGCAAAAAACAAGAAAAAAAGGTGAAAAAAGATTGAAAAAAAATGAGGTTGTGACCTCTCTCTCGTGCGCTAGACCAGCCTACAACTCTCACTTCAGGCTACATCTCGCCATAAGCAAGACATAGGCACACCCAAAGAAAATTAGTCGTGTATAACTTTACTACGACCCCGAAACAAATGTTGTTTTGGGCCTCAGCGGAAAGTCTTATGGCTATGAAATTACACCGGATTTTGGTCCAAACTTTGTAGCATTTCAAAAACACGGGGATAGGAATAACGCAAAAGATTCTGGAAAAAACATAGGAATTACCTAAAAAAACAGATAACACAATATGATAGGGCTGCATGTGTAAAGTTGATAATTGTGAAAACACAAGTATTTGTAGAATTATGTGTTTTGATTCGCAGAAATAGGAAAAACATAAGTCCTAAAATGCATGGTCAAATTAAGGATATTCGTGAGCTTGTTAAGGAAAGAGATGTGCCTATTTGTTAAGATTTATTGAGAAGCCAACTCTGTGAGTCATCACTTAGCACAGCTAGGTAGAGAACAAGTCAAAACGGCAGTATGGCTCCGTCATTTCCCCCCGTAAATCATTCAAGCCATGAACTTTGGTTATGTCTCTATTTCTAGCTAATATAATCACTCTTTCCGGGCAAAAAAAGGAGAAGGATAAATCAGCAGAGATAAGATGGAGTTGATATTATGCTACTTATGCCATTCATCTCGTTGTTTGCCATGAATGTAAAAAAAGAGGTTGGGTGCATTTTAAAGTTCTTTTTCTTTTCCTATTGACCTCAATCCAATGAACAATTCCTTCATTTTCTTATGATCCACTCCTTTGCATCAAACAAAGTAATAGTGTCACCATAGAAAATTTCTTATTCCTATGGTCTTTCTGTACTTTTTCAATGAATCAAAGAGGCCATAAATAACAGTTGAATAGTAGCTTCGTGTGTCTACTGAAAAAACAACGTAGCTTGGTGCAAGAACAGAGAGCAGAAAATGTCAGCACAAGAGTGTTATTCTGTGAAATAATTTGAATTTTAAATCATCCGCTGCTTTGGGATTTCGAGGAACGTGAGAAATTGTTGGAATTCTATGAAAGAGAGAAATAAGCACCGCAAGAGGCGAACAGGGTGACAAGAAAAAAGGGGGCACAAAGGGCTAAAATTTCTGGATTTCGATTTTATATGCTCCCTCCGATCTATATTATTTATTGCAACTTTAGTGCAATTTTATATTAAAGTTGCGAGGAGGAATATGGATCGGAGAGAATACCTTCTTCCAACCCATACATCTATAATCCCATCAATTTTGCCCGAATCCACAACGAAAAGGCGATTCATCGAGGAACCACCACCCCCGAACAGTGGTACGTGGACAACAAGGATGCATCTATAATCCCATCAAGAGCAAATAAGAAACGGTACCTGTTCCTTGGTAATAGATGAGATCTGCAGTATTTCAGCCAGCGATCAAGCGAGCTTGCTGATGGGAGACGCTCTTCAGCTAGCCGCACAAGTCTTCAGTTGTGCAGGATATCACGGACGCAAATGTTCTTGGTGCATAACTGGAGTCAACGAGGGGAGAAGCACAAGGAACGAGCTATCTTGTATTGCCCACCTAGTCCAACCGAGCCAAGTCTAGAACCATTATATGATTATATGATAGCCTTGCGAGGCAACCGTTTCGTCGCTGATCTCTGGCGTGTAGCTCCGATCGTTTTCTCGCTGACCTGGCGTCTGCCTCGGTGTTCCCCGCACCTGCCATGTTTCTTCGTATCCGGTGAGGTAGGTGCAGAACCGCACATCAAGCATGAACGCTGGTTGCACTCACCACCGGCGGCACATGCCCGTGTGCTGCAACGTAAACTTACCTCCACTCATCACCGAAAGAGTATCACATGAAACCAACAGTCAAAAAAAAAAAAACTTTGTGGAAACCACGTTTGTAAATTTCGACAAGCGAGGATTTGAGCATCAGGGGCCAAACAGAGAATGCTAGCAACAATGCTATACATATGTATACATTGAAGTTACTCAAAGAAGCGTGAAGTCTCTACACTCTCATAAAAAAGAAAGGCATATGTAGGGTTTCTCGTGCCGCTGTCGCCGCCGGCGTCACCTGAAAAATTTAGGTCCCCTCGCCTCCGGTTGCCATCTTGATGCTGAGAGGTGGGGGGACCTTGGATCTTCAAGACCTCCATGTTCTTCTCCATCGTCTAGTGATCATTATAGTTTTATGAGAATAAATTTGCCTTTTTTTTGGCAGTGCCATGAGGTTAGAGAATTTTCTGTCTCGACTGATCCGATTATTCAGATATGATGAGTTTATGTTGCTGTGGCAAGCCTTTTTTGTTGGTATGATTCTTTGTTGAGGTGAAATATTTCATTGACACCATGGTGAAGATATAATGATTCGCCGTCATGCACTTAGGATCATCCCCGGACCAAGTACGTTCATCGATTAAGGCTTCACATCTTTTTGGATGAGCGACTTGAGGTAATTTCAAAAACCATTATTGGTAATGTTCATGCGGGTCAAAGAGTGACAACTTCGTTGCTCCAGTCTAAATGCAGCCCTTTTACCGAAGTCTTTAGGGCATTTCTTCAAGCAGAGATTGACGTCGTGAAGACGGTATTTTCAAGAGAATTCATTGTAATTCTTAGTTATAAAAGTTACTTTGTATTCTCTTTGATCTCAGGTTCAAATCAATGTGCCTGTACTTGTTATGAGTATGAATAAAGTTACAAGTGTTTCTTAAAAAAATGTATAAATTGAAAATATATCAAAAAAACATTATTTTCAAATTCTAAACATATTTTCCAAAAAACATTATTTTAGCATTCTAAACATTTTTTGAAAACATGAACAATTTTTTAAAATTCCAATCACTTATTGAAACTGCAAACATATTTTCAAAAAAAATTGGAATTCTTCATATATATTTAAAACCAGAACAATTTTTGAAAGGCTAACAATTTTATTGAATTCCAGAAAAATTAGGAAAACCCTTTTTTTTATATACAGTCAACACACAAGCGCAAATGAAGTAATTTGAAAGGATTGGTGTGGCTTTCTAGATATCAAGATTGACCAAGGAGTAAATATAAGGCTTGACCAAGTTAAAGCTTGGAGATCAAATTCTATATGGTCAACACACAAGCGCAAATGATGTACCGTGACAACCAAGTACAAAATTTGTTTTTTTAATCTGCTCAATTTTTCAAGAATGTGTATGTAAAAAAGGTCCGTGTAATCATGAAAAAATGTTTCATATTTTGAAAGGAATGGCCATGTATTTGAAAACAGGGTCTATGTTTTTAAAAAGATATTTTTGTATTTATAAGAAGTGTTCACATGTTTTAATAATGTTTCATAAATCTCTCCCTAATAATAAAGCACGGATTGGGTCTCCGGGTTCACCGTCGCAGCGCTTTTGCATAAAAGCCCCTATAGTTTTTATTAATCAGCCCGCACTCCCTTTTTTAAGTGGTTGTAATCCAAAAAACGATTCGTTTTTATAAAGCACACGCTGCATTTTAAAATATTCACCCCGCAATCATTTTTGATGCGCTCGGGCGTCGCATCAGACAGCGGCAGCGAGACAGGAGGCACGCACGGAGATGGAGGAGAAAATGGAGAGTCATCCGGGGGCGAGGAGTTTGCCGGAGTCGACGCCACGGACCATGACGGCGCAATCTTGCAGGGGGCAGCAAGAAGACTAGCAGAGGGGAGCGTCGGAGATGGGGGATGCCGGCGACGGGGCAACCGGGAATGCATCGGCGAGGGCAACCGACAGCGGCGGCGCGAACTGAAAGGAGGCGGCCATGGCTTCCTTCAGCGCTGCAGCAGGGAAGAACAGAGAAAGGGTGAGAGTGGGACGATGGGGCGCAGAGGGAGGAGGAGAACGTGCACGGGATGCGGGTGGCTGCGGTGGAGGACCTCGCCGGCGGCAGCGGCCGGCCGGTTCAGGGGGTCGGTCGCGTGCTGCTTCTGTCCTGGCGGCGCTAGGTGAGGTCGAGGGATCGAAGGAGGGAGGCAGACGAGTGTGAAAGCGATGAGAATCGGGCTAGGGTTCTCTACTGGCGGGGATAAGTGGAGGCCCGGCTGGGCCTTGGGCTGGCTGGGATTTGCTGGAAAATGTCCCGCAAAGAAAATAATTGGGCCGGTCGATTTTTAAAGAAAAGAAAAGAAGGGATTTTCCACTATCGGGAAGGTAGAAAATCGTACGATAGTTGCGAGAGCTGCGTTCTTTTATTCTTGGTTCTTTTATTCTAGGTGGTGTGGGTATTACATTTGTGGCTGAGAAAAAGGGTGGGGGAAAAGCTCCTTGTAGTTAATTTGGAAATTCGGTCAGCAGATTCCAACGACTGATCTCAACGAAATAATTCCGGTTTTTGTCGTTCGCTAACCGATTGAACAATCAAAGTTTCAGTCCTCGGTTTTTTCGCTTTGGTTCCTGTTTTTCAGCTCTGGTCTTTGGTTCTTGGTTTTTATGCTCACCCTTAGGCACGAGGGAGGGAGGAGGGGGTCAAGCTGCGCTAGGGTTCGTTGGGCGTGGACCGGCTAAAAAGGGTGGCCGGGTAGGCCGGTGTTGGGCCAAGGAAGGCAAATTGTGGTAGGTCAACTCTTTAGAAATAAACAAAACATAAAGTGAGGTGTGGCAATAATTTGACAATGACATGCCCAGTAAAGAAGGAATGCGGGTTGTGTACAGTGTTGAGGTGTGTGTGGCTATAATGTGGCAATAAGAGTGACCCGGTAAAAAAGAATGAACGTTATGTGGGTTGATGTATGTAGCTATAACGCGACAATAAAAAAGACTGTGTGGCTATATAAAGTGGCTACAAGACAGACTTGATAAAAGGAATAAACATTGATGATGTTTCCTCCCCCAATGATATACAATGCTACTCAAGATGCCCAAGTCGATAATGCTTTAACTGAAAACTATCATGTGTGATTTTTTCCCGTTGCAACGCACGGGCCCTTTTGCTAGTAAATGTTCATGTATTTTAAAAATAAATTGTTGTAACTAAAAAAGTATTTAACACACTTTTCAAATATTCACATATTTAGAAAATCGTTCCCGTAATTTGAAGTGTCCATGCATTCTAAAGAAATCTACTTCCTCCGTTCCTAAATATAAGTCTTTGTAGAGATTTCACTATGAACCACATACGGATGTATATAGATGCATTTTAGAGGGTAGATTCACTCATTTTGCTCCGTATATGGTCCATGGTGAAATCTCTCCAAAGACTTATATTTAGGAACGGAGGGAGTAGTAATTTTCAAAATTATTTTCGAAAATTTAAGAAATATTTATATAATATTTTAAAATAAAAGAAAAACAACAAGGAACAGGAAAAGAAAAATAAAAAGGGAAAAACTGAAAAAGAAACAAAAAGTAGGAAGGAGAAGCCGGGCAATTCAGCCGACCGATCCGACTCGTAACCCGGCTGCGTCGGTTGCCTCACACATGTCATCCTTCATAAACACTCCGCTCACTCCTATCCTATCTCCTTCCCCCATGTCGCCTCTCATCTTTCGCATGTCGCTTCCATCCAGGTCACGAAACCAGCCGCACCACCAATGCTCTGGCTCCAAGTGAGTAGTCATGCGCAACACTCTCCATACCACGGCTACTGCAAGTCAAGACCCCTTTGTTGCAAGGCCAATGTCGTGTTGCCGCCACTGCAGGTGTACGCCATAGCAGTTGCGAGGCTGATGAGAGCAACTGCTAGATAGGCATCGGGACGGAGGCTTTGGGTCAATCGGGAGTTCGCTCTGGCCTGCACCCTGACGAACCACAAGAAAAGGTCGCTCGGAAGTTCTCCCTCCGAGGAAAGATTCGTTGGATGAGAGCAGCTCCCTTGCGATCGGACGCCATATATTAGGCGTCCAAACAGAAATTAAAAAACGCGCTACTAGTCCGCGGCCCATGAGGAAAGCGTTGCTATATACGGCATTTTAGGGTATATTTCGCACTATTTTTTTTTCTTGAAAAGGGAAATTCTATTCGCGTACTGACTACTGACTCGAACACTCGGAGTCGAATTTAGATTCGGTACAATATATTGGGTTACATGGTCGACTCAGACTCCAGTTAACCTAGGTTTCTTCTATATTAAGTCTGCCGTCCGTAGATCAATCACGGAGTGAAATAAGCGAGCAGTGGCACTGTGGCAGAACAATTGAGCGCGTGCACCGACGACGACAGAGCGCACGTACCGGCCGGAGATTGAATTCAATTTCAAGGACGATCGACCAGCTAGCAATGGCGCTACCCCAGGGCGCCCTCAACTCCTTGCCACTGCACGTCTTCGAACACCAGCCCGCACGGAACGAGGCGACGGCGGCCATCTCTAGGAGGCGAAGGTGACGGAGACATGACGGTCGCCGGAGATGTAGGAATCACCTCAGGCGAGCTCGGAACAGACGACTCCGGGCTGCATGGCGAAGACTGGCCCGACGACAGGAACTCAGAGGCCATGGGCGAACCGAGGGTGGGTGAGGCCAGCTCCGGTGACACCGGCCCAGACGGCCTTGGCGAGGCGAGAGCAGGCGAGGCCGGCCCTGGTGAGAAGGGCCCAGACACCCTGGCGAGGCAGGGGCGGGCGAGGCCAGGCCTGGTGATGACTGCCCCGATGCCCTGGGCGAGACGGGGACCGAGGAGGCCGGCCCAGTCGGCGGGGTTGCAGGGCGCGACGATGACGAAGGCAGCCCAGAAGCCAGAGGCGACCGAGCCAGGACGTCGATCGGCCGTGCATGAGCACGGAAACCGAGGCCATGCAGGGGCGCCATGTGCTCCTCATGCACAACAGAAGGTGCCGAGGATGAAGGCGATGGCGACGAAGAGGAAGATGGCGCTTCCAGAATCTCCAAACGAGCCCCACGACCAGTGCCTGCACCATGGTTAGGCAACAATAGAGGAGAATAGGCAACATCATCAAATTGGTCAGAAGCAACAGAGGATGAATGCATGACAGGTGGCTCGGTAGTGGACACAGGGAGGTTGGCAAAGGGAAAAACATGCTCATCAAACACAACATCCCGAGAGATGTAGACACGATTAGTGGGAACATGAAGACATTTGTATCCTTTATGAAGAGAGCTATAACCAAGAAAAACACACTTCTTGGAACGAAACTCGAGCTTACGCTTGTTATATGGACGGAGATGGGGCCAGCAAGCACACCCAAACACCTTGAGAAAGGTGTAGTCCGGTTGTTCATTAAGGAGAACTTCAATGGGAGTCTTCATATTCGAAACACGAGTGGGAGTACGATTGATGAGAAAACATGCAGTGGTGAAAGCATCACTCCAAAAACGAAACGGAACAGATGCATGGGCCAAAAGAGTCAGACCAGCTTCAACAATGTGACGATGCTTACGTTCTACTGAACCATTCTACTGATGTGTATGTGGACATGCTAAACGGTGAGTGATCCCAAGCGACTGAAAGAAGGAGTTGAGGTTGCGATACTCGCCACCCCAGTCCGACTGAACATGAACAATTTTGTGCTTGAGAAGGCGTTCAACATGTTTTTGGAACTGAACAAAAATGTCAAACACATCAGATTTACGTTTGATAAGATAAAGCCAGGTAAAGCGGCTGTAAGCATCAACAAAACTGATATAATAATTATGACCACTAACAGAAGTCTGAGCAGGACCCCATACATCTGAAAACACAAGTTCTAAAGGATGTTTCACCTCACGACTGGACTCCGAAAAAGGAAGTTGATGACTCTTCCCCTGCTGACAAGCATCACACACTGCTACATCTTTATTACTAGACACACTAGGAAGCTCATGACGACGCAAAACACGCCGGACAATAGGTGTGGCCGGGTGGCCAAGACGAGCATGCCACTGTGACGGAGATACCCGAACTCCACTGAAGACGCGAGCGACGCCAGGATGCTCCAGACGATAGAGACCTTGGCAAAGCCGCCCACTAAGAAGAATGTCCCTCGTGCCCCGATCCTTAATAAAAAGATCAAAAGGATGAAATTCACAAAGCACATTATTATCACGAGTGAGTTTAGGAACTGAAAGAAGATTACGTGTCACAGATGGAACTCGAAGAACATTGCGAAGTTGAAGACTCCTATTGGCATGTCTAGTGAGAAGTGATGCTTGACCAATATGAGAGATGTGCATACCTGCTCCATTGGCGGTGTGGATCTTGTCGGAGCCATGGTAGGGTTCACGAGTGTGAAGCTTCCCCATCTCACTGGTCAGGTGCTCTGTCGCCCCAGAGTCCATGTACCAGTGGGGATCAATGGAGTAGGACTGAGTGTGTCCCTGTGGCTTCTGCGGCGGCGGACGATCAGCCATGGCGACCTGACGAGTAAAGTTGCGTGTATCCTTCCCGTCATTGCCAAGACCAAGAAAACCCCGCTGGAAGCGCTTGTGACACTTCGAGGCCCAGTGCCCATCGCGACCACAAAGCTGGCACACACGTGGACCGCCAGCCCCTGGTAGCGTCACAGTAGGAGGAGGGGCCGAGGCGGGTGGTGGTGACTGCCCCGAAGGAGCCCTGGATGAAGCAGAGGAGCGACCACCCTTGGTGGCGGCGTTTGCCGAGAGGGCGCCGTTGCCCCTGGATCGGCGCGTCTCGACTCGTTGCTCAGTAAGCAGGAGGCGTGAAAAGACCTTGTGTGCTGGCATGGGCGTGGAGTTGCCCCTCTCATTGATGATCTCGACTAGGGCGTCATACTCCTCATCAAGACCATTGACGATAAACGAGTTGAACTCGGAGTCGGTGAGGGGCTGTCCAATGGAGGCCAGCGTGTCGGTGAGACTCTTGACTTTGTTGTAGAACTCAGTGGCGGTGGAGTCAAGCTTCTGACACTCCCCAAGTTGGCGACGGAGCCCAGATACACGAGCCTGCGACTGTGCCGCAAACGAGCGCTCAAGAATAGTCCATGCCTCGTGGGACGTCTTGGCGAAGACAACAAGCCCAGCAACGGCCGGAGAGAGCGACCCCTGGATGGAGGAGAGGTTCGCCTGATCCTGCCCTGTCCAGACACGGTGAGCCGGATTATAGACCGGACCATGCACGGGGGAACCGGCACAACCCTCTAGGGGTGGCCTATCATATATATATATAATGAGGTGGTATACAACGTTACAATATACACATGTAAATACAATCTAACACCCTCCCTCAATCTTAGCCACTTTCTAATGAATCTAGAAGGGTAAGATTGCGCCTGCAAGTCTCAAACTGTGGCAAAGGCAATAGCTTGGTGAAGATGTCAGCAAGTTGATCCTTGGAAGAAATAAACTTGATCTGTAGTTGCTTCTGAGAGACACGTTCACGCACAAAGTGATAGTCAACTTCAATGTGTTTCGTTCGGGCATGGAATACCGGATTTGCAGAAAGGTATGTAGCACCGATGTTATCACACCAAAGAACAGGAGGCTGTGATTGGGGTATACTTAACTCCTGAAGCAAGGACTGTACCCAGATAATCTCTGATGTGGCATTGGCCACAGCCTTATACTCAGCCTCAGTACTGCTACGCGAGACAGTAGCCTGTTTCCGAGCACTCCAGGCAATCAGGTTAGAGCCAAAGAAGACAGCATAACCCCCCGTGGATCGCCTGTCATCCGGATTGCCAGCCTAGTCTGCATCAGAATATGCTGAAAGACAACCAGAGTCAGACGGCCGAATATGCAAACCATGAGCCACCGTGAAACGAATATAGCGCAAAATCCGCTTAACAGCAGACCAATGAGTGTCACGGGGTGACTGCAGATACTGGCAGACTCGGTTAACAGCATAGGAAATGTCTGGTCGCGTGATCGTCAAGTACTGGAGCCCACCAACAATACTCCGGTACTCGGTCGCATCAGAAGAAGAAAGAAGCACACCATCAACAGCATTGAGCTTATCAGTGGTAGACATGGGTGTAGTCGTCGGTTTGCACTTAAGCATCCCAGCTCGCTGCAACAAATCCAGAGAGTACTTCTTCTGCGTCATAACAAGGCCAGCAGCACGAGAAGTAACCTCCACACCAAGAAAGTAATGAAGCTTCCCAAGGTCCTTGACCGCAAAATCAGCACCAAGTGAGCGAACAAGCGCAGTAGCAGCCGACTGAGAGGAGCTGACCAAAATGATATCATCTACATAGACCAACAAGTACATAGTAACCTCAGGCCTTTGAAGAAGAAACAATGAGGAGTCAGCAGTTGATGATGCAAAACCATGAGCACGAAGAGCCATTGCAAGACGAGCATGCCAAGCACGAGGAGCCTGCTTCAGACCATAAATTGCCTTGGACAGACGACAGAGATGATCAGGGCGATCCGGATCAGAGAAACCCGGAGGCTGGCGCATGTAAACCTCCTCCGCCAAGACACCATGAAGAAAAGCATTTTGAACATCAAGCTGACGAAGAAACCAACCTCGAGTAACAGCCAGAGAGAGAAGAAGTCTGATGGTAGTAAGCTTGACCACTGGACTGAAGGTGTCTTCATAGTCAAGTCCAAAACGCTGTCGAAAACCACGAGCAACCAGACGAGCCTTATAGTGCTCAATGGACCCATCAGAATGCCTCTTCACTTTGAAAACCCATTTGGAATCAATGACATTTACCCGTGATTGTGGAGGAACAAGAGTCCATGTCTGATTGCGAAGAAGGGCTTGATACTCCTGCTCCATGGCCTCTCTCCAATGAAGAATGCGCATAGCAGCTTGATACGTGCGTGGCTCAGAGGATGGATCTGCGAGAGCAGCAGATATGCACGCCGCTAACCAAGCAACTGTGCCATCATGACGTTGCTTAGGCTGAAAAATGCCACTCCGACTGCGCGTATGTGGACGTAGAGCAGCAGCAGGAGCCGGCGGAGGCGAAGGTGACGGAGACGTGACGGTCGCCGGAGATGCAGGAATCACCTCAGGCGAGCTCGGGACAGACGACTCCGGGCTGCATGGCGAAGACTGGCCCGACGACAGGGGCTCAGAGGCCATGGGCGAACCGAGGGTGGGCGAGGCCAGCTCCGGTGACACTGGCCCAGACGGCCTTGGCGAGGCGAGAGCAGGCAAGGCCGGCCCTGGTGAGAAGGGCCCAGACACCCTGGGCGAGGCAGGGGCGGGCGAGGCCAGGCCTGGTGATGACTGCCCCGATGCCCTGGGCGAGACGGGGACCGAGGAGGCCGGCCCAGTCGGCGGGGTTGCAGGGCGCGACGATGGCGAAGGCAGCCCAGAAGCCAGAGGCGACCGGGCCAGGACGTCGATCGGCCGTGCATGAGCACGGAAACCGAGGCCATGCAGGGGCGCCATGTGCTCCTCATGCACAACAGAAGGTGCCGAGGATGAAGGCGATGGCGACGAAGAGGAAGATGGCGCTTCCAGAATCTCCAAACGAGCCCCACGACCAGTGCCTGCACCATGGTTAGGCAACAATAGAGGAGAATATGCAACATCATCAAATTGGTCAGAAGCAACAGAGGATGAATGCATGACAGGTGGCTCGGTAGTGGACACAGGAAGGTTGTCAAAGGGAAAAACATGCTCATCAAACACAACATCCCGAGAGATGTAGACACGATTAGTGGGAACATGAAGACATTTGTATCCTTTATGAAGAGAGCTATAACCAAGAAAAACACACTTCTTGGAACGAAACTCGAGCTTACGCTTGTTATATGGACGGAGATGGGGCCAGCAAGCACACCCAAACACCTTGAGAAAGGTGTAGTTCGGTTGTTCATTAAGGAGAACTTCAATGGGAGTCTTCATATTCAAAACACGAGTGGGAGTACGATTGATGAGAAAACATGCAGTGGTGAAAGCATCACTCCAAAAACGAAACGGAACAGATGCATGGGCCAAAAGAGTCAGACCAGCTTCAACAATGTGACGATGCTTACGTTCTACTGAACCATTCTGCTGATGTGTATGTGGACATGCTAAACGGTGAGTGATCCCAAGCGACTGAAAGAAGGAGTTGAGGTTGCGATACTCGCCATCCCAGTCCGACTGAACATGAACAATTTTGTGCTTGAGAAGGCGTTCAACATGTTTTTGGAACTGAACAAAAATGTCAAACACATCAGATTTACGTTTGATAAGATAAAGCCAGGTAAAGCGGCTGTAAGCATCAACAAAACTGATATAATAATTATGACCACTAACAGAAGTCTGAGCAGGACCCCATACATCTGAAAACACAAGTTCTAAAGGATGTTTCACCTCACGACTGGACTCCGAAAAAGGAAGTTGATGACTCTTCCCCTGCTGACAAGCATCACACACTGCTACATCTTTATTACTAGACACACTAGGAAGCTCATGACGACGCAAAACACGCCGGACAATAGGTGTGGCCGGGTGGCCAAGACGAGCATGCCACTGTGACGGAGATACCCGAACTCCACTGAAGACGCGAGCGACGCCAGGATGCTCCAGACGATAGAGACCTTGGCAAAGCCGCCCACTAAGAAGAATGTCCCTCGTGCCCCGATCCTTAATAAAAAGATCAAAAGGATGAAATTCACAAAGCACATTATTATCACGAGTGAGTTTAGGAACTGAAAGAAGATTACGTGTCACAGATGGAACTCGAAGAACATTGCGAAGTTGAAGACTCCTATTGGCATGTCTAGTGAGAAGTGATGCTTGACCAATATGAGAGATGTGCATACCTGCTCCATTGGCGGTGTGGATCTTGTCGGAGCCATGGTAGGGTTCACGAGTGTGAAGCTTCCCCATCTCACTGGTCAGGTGCTCTGTCGCCCCAGAGTCCATGTACCAGTGGGGATCAATGGAGTAGGACTGAGTGTGTCCCTGTGGCTTCTGCGGCGGCGGACGATCAGCCATGGCGACCTGACGAGTAAAGTTGCGTGTATCCTTCCCGTCATTGCCAAGACCAAGAAAACCCCGCTGGAAGCGCTTGTGACACTTCGAGGCCCAGTGCCCATCGCGACCACAAAGCTGGCACACACGTGGACCGCCAGCCCCTGGTAGCGTCACAGTAGGAGGAGGGGCCGAGGCGGGTGGTGGTGACTGCCCCGAAGGAGCCCTGGATGAAGCAGAGGAGCGACCACCCTTGGTGGCGGCGTTTGCCGAGAGGGCGCCGTTGCCCCTGGATCGGCGCGTCTCGACTCGTTGCTCAGTAAGCAGGAGGCGTGAAAAGACCTTGTGTGCTGGCATGGGCGTGGAGTTGCCCCTCTCATTGATGATCTCGACTAGGGCGTCATACTCCTCATCAAGACCATTGACGATAAACGAGTTGAACTCGGAGTCGGTGAGGGGCTGTCCAATGGAGGCCAGCGTGTCGGTGAGACTCTTGACTTTGTTGTAGAACTCAGTGGCGGTGGAGTCAAGCTTCTGACACTCCCCAAGTTGGCGACGGAGCCCAGATACACGAGCCTGCGACTGTGCCGCAAACGAGCGCTCAAGAATAGTCCATGCCTCGTGGGACGTCTTGGCGAAGACAACAAGCCCAGCAACGGCCGGAGAGAGCGACCCCTGGATGGAGGAGAGGTTCGCCTGATCCTGCCCTGTCCAGACACGGTGAGCCGAATTATAGACCGGACCATGCACGGGGGAACCGGCACAACCCTCTAGGGGTGGCCTATCATATATATATATAATGAGGTGGTATACAACGTTACAATATACACATGTAAATACAATCTAACACCCTCCCTCAATCTTAGCCACTTTCTAATGAATCTAGAAGGGTAAGATTGCGCCTGCAAGTCTCAAACTGTGGCAAAGGCAATAGCTTGGTGAAGATGTCAGCAAGTTGATCCTTGGAAGAAATAAACTTGATCTGTAGTTGCTTCTGAGAGACACGTTCACGCACAAAGTGATAGTCAACTTCAATGTGTTTCGTTCGGGCATGGAATACCGGATTTGCAGAAAGGTATGTAGCACCGATGTTATCACACCAAAGAACAGGAGGCTGTGATTGGGGTATACTTAACTCCTGAAGCAAGGACTGTACCCAGATAATCTCTGATGTGGCATTGGCCACAGCCTTATACTCAGCCTCAGTACTGCTACGCGAGACAGTAGCCTGTTTCCGAGCACTCCAGGCAATCAGGTTAGAGCCAAAGAAGACAGCATAACCCCCCGTGGATCGCCTGTCATCCGGATTGCCAGCCTAGTCTGCATCAGAATATGCTGAAAGACAACCAGAGTCAGACGGCCGAATATGCAAACCATGAGCCACCGTGAAACGAATATAGCGCAAAATCCGCTTAACAGCAGACCAATGAGTGTCACGGGGTGACTGCAGATACTGGCAGACTCGGTTAACAGCATAGGAAATGTCTGGTCGCGTGATCGTCAAGTACTGGAGCCCACCAACAATACTCCGGTACTCGGTCGCATCAGAAGAAGAAAGAAGCACACCATCAACAGCATTGAGCTTATCAGTGGTAGACATGGGTGTAGTCGTCGGTTTGCACTTAAGCATCCCAGCTCGCTGCAACAAATCCAGAGAGTACTTCTTCTGCGTCATAACAAGGCCAGCAGCACGAGAAGTAACCTCCACACCAAGAAAGTAATGAAGCTTCCCAAGGTCCTTGACCGCAAAATCAGCACCAAGTGAGCGAACAAGCGCAGTAGCAGCCGACTGAGAGGAGCTGACCAAAATGATATCATCTACATAGACCAACAAGTACATAGTAACCTCAGGCCTTTGAAGAAGAAACAATGAGGAGTCAGCAGTTGATGATGCAAAACCATGAGCACGAAGAGCCATTGCAAGACGAGCATGCCAAGCACGAGGAGCCTGCTTCAGACCATAAATTGCCTTGGACAGACGACAGAGATGATCAGGGCGATCCGGATCAGAGAAACCCGGAGGCTGGCGCATGTAAACCTCCTCCGCCAAGACACCATGAAGAAAAGCATTTTGAACATCAAGCTGACGAAGAAACCAACCTCGAGTAACAGCCAGAGAGAGAAGAAGTCTGATGGTAGTAGGCTTGACCACTGGACTGAAGGTGTCTTCATAGTCAAGTCCAAAACGCTGTCGAAAACCACGAGCAACCAGACGAGCCTTATAGCGCTCAATGGACCCATCAGAATGCCTCTTCACTTTGAAAACCCATTTGGAATCAATGACATTTACCCGTGATTGTGGAGGAACAAGAGTCCATGTCTGATTGCGAAGAAGCGCTTGATACTCCTGCTCCATGGCCTCTCTCCAATGAAGAATGCGCATAGCAGCTTGATACGTGCGTGGCTCAGAGGATGGATCTGCGAGAGCAGCAGACATGCACGCCGCTAACCAAGCAATTGTGCCATCATGACGTTGCTTAGGCTGAAAAATGCCACTCCGACTGCGCGTATGTGGACGTAGAGCAGCAGCAGGAGCCGGCGGAGGCGAAGGTGACGGAGACGTGACGGTCGCCGGAGATGCAGGAATCACCTCAGGCGAGCTCGGGACAGACGACTCCGGGCTGCATGGCGAAGACTGGCCCGACGACAGGGGCTCAGAGGCCATGGGCGAACCGAGGGTGGGCGAGGCCAGCTCCGGTGACACCGGCCCAGACGGCCTTGGCGAGGCGAGAGCAGGCGAGGCCGGCCCTGGTGAGAAGGGCCCAGACACCCTGGGCGAGGCAAGGGCGGGCGAGGCCAGGCCTGGTGATGACTGCCCCGATGCCCTGGGCGAGACGGGGACCGAGGAGGCCGGCCCAGTCGGCGGGGTTGCAGGGCGCGACGATGGCGAAGGCAGCCCAGAAGCCAGAGGCGACCGGGCCAGGACGTCGATCGGCCGTGCATGAGCACGGAAACCGAGGCCATGCAGGGGCGCCATGTGCTCCTCATGCACAACAGAAGGTGCCGAGGATGAAGGCGATGGCGACGAAGAGGAAGATGGCGCTTCCAGAATCTCCAAACGAGCCCCACGACCAGTGCCTGCACCATGGTTAGGCAACAATAGAGGAGAATAGGCAACATCATCAAATTGGTCAGAAGCAACAGAGGATGAATGCATGACAGGTGGCTCGGTAGTGGACACAGGGAGGTTGGCAAAGGGAAAAACATGCTCATCAAACACAACATCCCGAGAGATGTAGACACGATTAGTGGGAACATGAAGACATTTGTATCCTTTATGAAGAGAGCTATAACCAAGAAAAACACACTTCTTGGAACGAAACTCGAGCTTACGCTTGTTATATGGACGGAGATGGGGCCAGCAAGCACACCCAAACACCTTGAGAAAGGTGTAGTTCGGTTGTTCATTAAGGAGAACTTCAATGGGAGTCTTCATATTCAAAACACGAGTGGGAGTACGATTGATGAGAAAACATGCAGTGGTGAAAGCATCACTCCAAAAACGAAACGGAACAGATGCATGGGCCAAAAGAGTCAGACCAGCTTCAACAATGTGACGATGCTTACGTTCTACTGAACCATTCTGCTGATGTGTATGTGGACATGCTAAACGGTGAGTGATCCCAAGCGACTGAAAGAAGGAGTTGAGGTTGCGATACTCGCCACCCCAGTCCGACTGAACATGAACAATTTTGTGCTTGAGAAGGCGTTCAACATGTTTTTGGAACTGAACAAAAATGTCAAACACATCAGATTTACGTTTGATAAGATAAAGCCAGGTAAAGCGGCTGTAAGCATCAACAAAACTGATATAATAATTATGACCACTAATAGAAGTCTGAGCAGGACCCCATACATCTGAAAACACAAGTTCTAAAGGATGTTTCACCTCACGACTGGACTCCGAAAAAGGAAGTTGATGACTCTTCCCCTGCTGACAAGCATCACACACTGCTACATCTTTATTACTAGACACACTAGGAAGCTCATGACGACGCAAAACATGCCGGACAATAGGTGTGGTCGGGTGGCCAAGACGAGCATGCCACTGTGACGGAGATACCCGAACTCCACTGAAGACGCGAGCGACGCCAGGATGCTCCAGACGATAGAGACCTTGGCAAAGCCGCCCACTAAGAAGAATGTCCCTCGTGCCCCGATCCTTAATGAAAAGATCTAAAGGATGAAATTCACAAAGCACATTATTATCACGAGTGAGTTTAGGAACTGAAAGAAGATTACGTGTCACAGATGGAACTCGAAGAACATTGCGAAGTTGAAGACTCCTATTGGCATGTCTAGTGAGAAGTGATGCTTGACCAATATGAGAGATGTGCATACCTGCTCCATTGGCGGTGTGGATCTTGTCGGAGCCATGGTAGGGTTCACGAGTGTGAAGCTTCCCCATCTCACTGGTCAGGTGCTCTGTCGCCCCAGAGTCCATGTACCAGTGGGGATCAATGGAGTAGGACTGAGTGTGTCCCTGTGGCTTCTGCGGCGGCGGACGATCAGCCATGGCGACCTGATGAGCAAAGTTGCGTGTATCCTTCCCGTCATTGCCAAGACCAAGAAAACCCCGCTGGAAGCGCTTGTGACACTTTGAGGCCCAGTGCCCATCGCGACCACAAAGCTGGCACACACGTGGACCACCAGCCCCTGGTAGCGTCGCAGTAGGAGGAGGGGCCGAGGCGGGTGGTGGTGACTGCCCCGAAGGAGCCCTGGATGAAGCAGAGGAGCGACCACCCTTGGTGGCGGCGTTTGCCGAGAGGGCGCCGTTGCCCCTGGATCGGCGCGTCTCGACTCGTTGCTCAGTAAGCAGGAGGCGTGAAAAGACCTCGTGTGCTGGCATGGGCGTGGAGTTGCCCCTCTCATTGATGATCTCGACTAGGGCGTCATACTCCTCATCAAGACCATTGACGATAAACGAGTTGAACTCGGAGTCGGTGAGGGGTTGTCCAATGGAGGCCAGCGTGTCGGCGAGACTCTTGACTTTGTTGTAGAACTCAGTGGCGGTGGAGTCAAGCTTCTGACACTCCCCAAGTTGGCGACGGAGCCCAGATACACGAGCCTGCGACTATGCCGCAAACGAGCGCTCAAGAATAGTCCATGCCTCGTGGGACGTCTTGGCGAAGACAACAAGCCCAGCAACGGCCGGAGAGAGCGACCCCTGGATGGAGGAGAGGTTCGCCTGATCCTGCCCTGTCCAGACACGGTGAGCCGGATTATAGACCGGACCATGCACGCTGTCAACCAGCGCAGGAGGGCAAGGGAGAGAGCCGTCGACATAGCCAAGCAGGTAGTGACTCCCAAGAAGCGGAAGAACCTGCGCGCGCCAGAAGATGTAATTGTCCGACGACAACTTGATGGTGATGAGATGGCCGAAGTGAAACGGCGGCGGCGGCTGCGATCCCATCGAGGAGACTGGCTGAGGTGAGAACACCGTGGAGACAGTCGGAGGGGCAGCCGGCGCGGTGACAGAGGGCGCGATGGCCGCGATTGACGCCGCGAAGCCTGCCAGCGCGACGTCCTCCACCACCAGCGGCGCAGTGGCCGAGGGCGCGACAGCCGCGGTTGACGGGGCGGCGGTGGTGTGGGCCACAAGCGCCTGCCCGGGCGAAGTAGCAGACGGCGGGATCGCGAAGAGGGAGCCGACGCTCCGTGTCCCGATCGGCGCCTGAAGGGAGGCGACATCCAGCGGCCTCGAGAGAAGTGCCGCGAGGGAGGCCGGCAGAAAACCGGTGGCGGTGGAGCCGGACGCAGCGGCGGACGTCATAGCAGTCGGGCGACGGCGGCGGCGGGCGCGGCGGCGGCGGCGGTGGCGGCGGCGGCGGTTTAGGGTTTTTAGGCGGAAGCGGACGTAACCTAGCGTGATACCATGTAAGACAATAGGCTTTGGGGGGAACCGGCACAACCCTCTAGGGGTGGCCTATCATATATATATATATAATGAGGTGGTATACAACGTTATAATATACACATGTAAATACAATCTAACAGGAGACGATGATGAAGATATCCCCGAGATGCTCATGTTTAGCATATCGGAAGAGAGAACATGCACGGAGCTGACACCCGCCATGCTATCCCCGCAGGACAACCAGATCTGCTTCGCCACCCCGCAGGGCTGGATCTTCATCCTGCACGGCGCCGCCCCGTGGGAGACCTGGCTGTGGCATCCGGTCACCGAAGAGACCATACCCCTCCCGCCCATACGAGACGACCACTACGTCCCCACCAACTGCACCTGCTACCTCACCCACAGCTCCGCCATGTATCCTGACTGCGCCGTCGTGCTGCTCGACGTCGCCGACCCCGACATGTGGTTCTGCCGAATCAACGGAGGAAGCAGTAGGGAATGGGCGCAGCACACGTATGACGTCGGCGAGTACACTCTCCCAGAGGGCGACGGCGACTGCACTTCTACTCCCCCGACCAAGAGAGTAATAGCTGGCGTCGTCGCCGCCCTGGGAGGGAAGCTGCATTTCATCTTCTCGGAATCAAACCAATACAAGATGGGCGTCGTTAACCTCGACTTCGGCACTCCTGCCCCTACGGCCGAGCTTCACACGCTGGAGGACGTGGACGCCGCCATAACTCTACCGGAAGGAATGTGCGGTGGCGTGACCAGTCTGCTGGAGTCACAGGGGGAGCTTTTCCAGGTCTGCGTTTGCTTCCGGGGATTTGACCCCAACGACGTAGGCGCCGTGCTTGTCCTGAAGATGGATTTTGGCCATGGCCGCCGCTGGCGCAGGGTGCATGACATTGGGGACAGGGTCTTCATGTTGGCTCACGGAGGCAATGCGGTTTCTTGCCCGGCGAGCGCGTGCAACCTGCAAAGGAACCGCGTCTACTTCATGAAGAACTTCGTCGAGGATGATGGGGATCTGTGCATCTACGACCTGGTGGAAGAAGTCCTTGAGATTCTTGTGGTTCATGAAAGGGACTTGACTCTTGCACGCACCAAACCTTATTGGATTGTACCGCCTACTGCCTAGTGCACACATCCCATATTTTTAACACTCAAAGTTTATTGCTCATATCAAAAGGGTTACATCATGTAGTACAAAGGGCAACAGGAACGAGGGTGTGGATCAATATCCCAACTTTAAATCTAAAAGATCATAAGGCCGTGCTTGGTATGGTTGTATTTTAATACAGGTGTATTTAACTTCCGGGTGTAACTTACAGGCGAAGAGCTATTTCAAGCCTGAAACCAAAACGACCGTCGAAGGTCCGTATATTTTACAACTGTATCTAGAAGGAAAACGACAATCCAAACGGGGCCGGGTGTTCAGTTTCAGGGTATTAAGCTAGCCTGCAGCCATCTCCATCTCTGTTTCTGACGCCTATCCGACAACACGCCGGCCGCACCATCTGTTTTCTGAAACCGGTCAGCCAGAGATGTCGAGATGTAGGCAGGCAATCTCTGACGCTGTCCGTCTTGTGCCTTCTTCCCTCCATTTGTTGCGCTCCCCCACCAGAGCCATAATAATAACATGAACCGGCTTCCATGAGTTTGCAGTGAATTCCTTCCGGATTTAACTCTCTCCACTCCGGTCTTACTTTTTTTTTCTGAATTCCTTCCAGATTTAACTCTCTGCACACCAGATTTAACTCTCTCCACGCCAGTCTTCTTTGCATTTGAAAAACAGATCTTTGTCAAGCCTCCCATACATATAGCATATACTCCCTCCGTTCCTAAATATTTGTCTTTTTAGTGATTTCAAATGAACTACCACATACGGATGTATATAGACATACTTTAGAGTGTAGATTCACTCATTTTGCTCCGTATGTAGTCACTTGTTGAAATCTCTAGAAAGACAAATATTTAGGAACGGAGGGAGTAGTATCTATTTTCATTCCTCTTCCCTTCAGCTCAAGCCTAACAGACTCCACAAAAACTGTTTAATTTTCGGTAAACAGTCAATTTGCCACAGTTTTGTCCAGAAATCTGAGATTCCCTGACTCGCTTCTCTGTGGCTGCCTGAGCACAAAAAATACCCTTCCTGTTGAAATGCCATCCAACAATGTCTGTGATGACTTGCAGATCATCTTCCCACTAGGTTTGCTCCGGAGTGGTACATCCCATTGGCCGGTCCTTGGATCAATCAGCTCGTCCACCTTCATCAACATATTTCTCACGGCACCCAAGGGTCCTACCACATGTTTATATTGTGCCAAGTTTTAGTGTCTCCACGCCTAACTGAATGCTGCGCCAGGTTGCTGTTGCATCTACAACACCAGTGTTTGGGTAGTATTTCGCTTTGAGAATCTTGGCACATATATTATATATAACACAACCTTTTAGTTCAAAAATAAAAAGCGACGACATGTTAAAAGACAAGCCATATGTACCATGTACGTTTGCCACAGCCAATGCTGCAATGAGTTGTGCATAGGTGGTCCCCACACAACGATGTGCTCCAGTTACAACAGCGTATCTGGCCTGTGCAGCTATAAAGAAATCAACAAATGCCACCCACCTTGGAGCTGATCCCCAGTCTCTTGAACGAAAATCCAAAGGCTTGCACAAAAAATAAGTCTTGAGTTCAGGGAACAAGATGTGAAACCAGATCGATGCAAAAGTATCAACAGAAATACCACAAATGCCATAAAAGTTGCCCATAGTTGATCAAAACAAACGTAGTGACAACTTGTGTTCTTTGACTAAAACAAAATCTTACATTAATGAATAGTGCGATACTGTTATCTTTATGATCAGGATAGTTTTGAACTGTGTAAGTAGAACATTTAACATGACATCCACAGTTTAAGGTTGCCTCAGGCACCTCTTGCAGGCACATATGCCAATTTTATCATTAGCAAAGGAATATTGCATTCTATGTTTTTCTAAAGCAGGTAAATATCTTATAAAGATAGCGAATATTATGTTGTGTACTTGTGGTTCTATCCATGAGCTACTCCCTCCATCCTACAATATAAGGTATTCTAGGTGAATTAACTCCCCCAAAGCACCAATTACATATGTATGTGCCATTAATGTCTACCAACAGATTCAAAATATGATAAGCAGATCTCTCTATAGTTAAAAGAGGGCTACATGTGTCATTTGTTTTACCTCATAATTTGTCCTAGAATTGCTAGAATGTTGTAAGAACTGTATATACACATATGGATTTTCCCTTAATTCCACATGCGTATGGAAGAGTGCTTCAAAATAGAAAACACGACATATAGACAAGAGAGCAAAACAGACAAAGAAGATCCTCAAGAAAGCAGCACAGGATAAAATATGCACAAGATGACAAGAAATCCGGAGCAACTTAATTAAAAAAAAATGTCAAAATTGTAGCTCCACACTAGCAAAATAGAGTTGTGCATTATTAATATAGCAACTTTAGGAAATATCTATATTTGTTTGTTTTTCCATTTCCTGATATCAACTGTAACATCCTTGACACAAATCTAGCATAAAAAATCACTCCTAAAGATTCCAATAAGTTTCAGAACTCAGAAATCTGTAGAGGAAACAGTAACAGTTATGGGGGCATGACATGATGAGAGTGAATAATACCTTATCATTTCCAACTATCTCCAGACCAGAAGTCTTGGCAAACAGTAATCAAAATAAAGTACCTGAAAACAATTGCAGAATGAACATCCAACTTTCCAATATTTCCGGAAATGCATAATCAATCTCCATGGTGCTTGAAATATGGTGCTAAGTTCACCCTGTAGTATTCAATTCAATCTAGCAGCTAACCTCTGCAAACTCACTGATGTCTGACTTTATCTCCTTCACAAATGCTGGTGTGTCTGAGACCAGTGCCACCAGAGGTGCACCCTTGGTATTCCTAATCTGTAGGGCTCTCTTAATACAAAGAACTGCAGCTTTTCTTGCTCGGACTGGCCTGGAGTAATGATAGGAGTTAATCTTCAACTGTTCAAAACATATGATATCAGTGTTCTAAAACATAGGCGTATAGCCAACTATCGCCTCATTACTGATTAGCTCTTTAGCTCGCCTGATATGTTGTACAACACTAAGTGCTGCTAACAAATTATCTGCATTATAAATGTGGTGGACATTCTGAAACTGGAAGATATTTGGTAATATTGAAATTGACTATTACCGATTCAAACTTTAAGTTTGAAGATTATATTACAGAAATAAAAGAAATATGCAAAGCTATCTTAGGTTACATTAACAATTTCGGCTGCAAAGAAGCATTTTCAGTGACTACTGATGAACGAGATAAGTAGGCAGGTGAAATTGCATGATGTCAATATTCCACTATACTACACTTTTCCTTCTTGAACTGATGGGGCAATCTATATAGTTACTTCAATTTACACAAGCATCCACAAATAGTGTGCCATACCTATTCGCCATCATGCGCGTGTGCAAAACAATATCTGGATTCGCACCCTTCAAAGCCCAGTCAACTGCTTCTTGGACTTTGCTGGATGGGGATATGATAGCTCGCATAAGTTCACCAAATGTATTAGGCCTGGCATACAATGAGTCTGGCAATCCAAAAAGAGCCGATGCAGCAGCTTCATTCTAGGATGAACATTCTCCAGAAAAAACTGAATCCCAACTGCATCTGTTGCGCCATCAAACCTAGAATTGGGAATAAGTAGCACCATACAAACCTAGCTTTTGTATGAAAACTAATGACTCAAGAAAAGAAAGTAAACCAACTGCACTAGTGTGTAAAACAAGAAAGAATAAATGCACTACGGCAAATGATTAGTGACATGAGAAATGCACACTAACGGAAATGACTGGTTAGTGGTCACCTAAGGCTTAAGGAAAAAAAATTAACATTATAGAACTTGTTCTCTAAACCCTAAGCCATGTGTAAGTGCAAGATGTGACAGATATTTTCATTATCTAGTGTGCCTCTGGAGTAAATTAGGAAACTTATCACCGTTGCTATTTTCTGCACTTCTTCCTATCAATAATATATGCAGATCATGCCAAGAGAAATACTGTAAAACATAAAACTTATTCTAGGCCGTAACTTTAGTACTAACCAGATAATTGGATCTTTCCAGCCATTCCAGTTACTACACAGAACATTCGTCTCAGCTAGATTTAAAAAAAATGTCCACTCTGATATTCAGATCTCTACCATATGTCCTAGCACAGCGATGTTTCCTCCACAAATGTTTGATTTCATTAATAGTGAGTGACTTGTTGGTATAAGAAATGTAATCCCCAAAAGGATACAATCCCCTGTTTCACAGAGAGGAACAAAAATTCATAAGTGGATAATGACTATTAATCACTACTGCTATTAAACTACAGAATCTATTTATCATGGGTTCACAACCATGATAATATGCAACAATTCACAATTAAACATCCTGTAAAAATTAATACTATGTAAGCAAGACAAAATTTGAAGAAGTTTAGGAACGACAACAGGAAAAGAAGCAATTCCATTGAACTCGGTGCTTCCTACCAATCGCATAGTAGTCAATTCAAAGATAAAGATGAAAAGTAGCTGAGTGTAAATGCATTGCCTTGTTTGCCCGATGATCAAAGATTGGTTTAACATGACACTCAAGGCTCCCACTGTTAAGATCTTGTTTTTACAATTGCAGGAGAGAGAGGCCTTTTCAAGAGTCATTATGATGGAACGGTTGTCCTAGGAGGCCCGCCAGTTTGACATAGCAAATAGCCGAAAACACCCCACCCATGAGAAACAACAATCTTAATCATAGCTTGGAAATGCATACATACATTTTCATCTCAAATTTACCATATTACATTAGCAACATCTTTATTCTAAAATTCTCTAGCAACACATACAAGTGACGTTCAGATCCACATGTGTGCTTCATCTCCAGGAACAGCGCCTCCAGACTCCACTTCCGTATCAATGCACCGGCAAGCCTATATAAAAAAAGTAAATAATAGCAAGTGAGAATTATATATAAACACTGGTACCTATAGGATTAAGAAACATCCACACAAAATTCAGACTTAAGATGTTTCCAAGACAAACAGGCTATTTAGCATCATGTCAAGTGACAGCAGATGGTGAGATCATCAATTATATTAGAGTAAAACGACTTATGGATCCACCACACCAGCCTATCAAGCATTAGCACACTATATAAATCCCCCCCCCCCCCCCCCCCCCCCCCTCTTCAGCTAAGCTTATCTCAGTACAAATGCCGAGAAACTTTAGTGTCCAAGTTTGATCAAAACTCCAGTCGGTAATAGAATCACACAATTGTACAACTTTGGGTTAAACCATGTAGGAATTCCCAGTTACGATATACTAGTAGTAATAGTACAAATTGAACTGCTAGGTTAATCAAATCATATTCGAAGAGAGGTTAACAAAAATCTTCACATACTTGTCGTTAGCTCTGGAATATTGTTCCCTTGTCTACCGACCAAGGCACTAGTCAAAATCTCATGAGTTCTTTGCACATATGAGGCCTTTACAAACTGGTAGGCCAGAAGGCATCCCCTACTTGTGTTCATATGGATACCGAAAGAAACTAGTGCAGTTGACCAAACAAAATCAATAATTAGAGGACTAGTACATGCGAGCGGGAAACAGAATCCATAATCCCCATTTCATGCAAATGGTAACCAACCACATGTAAAGAAACAACAATGATAATAAAGAAACTAAAAACAGCTAGCAACAGTTTCATTAAAAAAAAGAGAGATGATTACCTGGTACCAAATCCGCCTCCCATGGTCGGGGTCCGGGTCGGGGGCGGCGGCTTGGCACCTGGCGCTCAGCTCTTGGTCCACCATCTCCGGGTAGCAGCGTTCCCGGACCTCCTCGTTGGTGAGGTCACCGAATTGGTTGATGCCGTACACATTTTGCCCGGCGGCGGCGTTGAGCCGGACGACGACGCGGCGGTTGCCCTTGAACAACCTGTACCGGCATTCCTCCTCACCGACGTCTCTGTAGGTCTTGCCGTACTTGGCCTTCCACCCCACGAACATCCGTCGGGTCTCCTGCTCGTACGATTCCTCCCCCTTCCGGACCCTGTACCCGCGGTAGATCTCCTCATTGGCGAGGGCGCTGAGACCGTTGAGGCCAGATGTGGTCACCCCGTCGGCCCTGGCCCAGGCGACGCGGCAGCGGCTCTCCTTGAACAACGCGTACCGGCACTCCTCTTCGCCGGCGTGTTTATAGGTCTTCTTGTACCTGGCCTTCCACCCCACGAACATCCGGTGGCTCTCCTGCTCGTACGTGTCCGCGTCCGGCGGCAACACCAGCAGCATAGGCAGCGACACCAGCAGCGCCGCCGCCGCCGCCGCCGCGAGAACAACCGCGCAGCCCCTCCCCATCCTGTTCCAACGACGACGGTGGGCCGGTAGGGTGGTGGGGTAGTGCGGGCCTGGACACTAAACGGGCCGGGCTTTGCGCTGTTCTCTTGTTTGTCATCGGAGGCGTGGACGACCCTCAGTGATACGAACATTCAGAGTGAGAGTCGAGAAAGAAACAGAGCCATTATCAGCAAGATCAAATTGCAAGCGTCTTTATTTGATTGTATCTTTTTTTTCGAGGGTCGTGTTGTTAACACTGAAGCTCATAATTATTTTCGCTTTCTTTAGGTCTAGGACGTCATGTTTGGTTTGGCCAATCCCATGACCCAAACACTATCCCACATTGTGTGGTTTTTGCTAAATAAAGTTTGCTCCATCCCTCAATTTTTTTTAAATGGCCACACCCCTCAAAAAAATAATTTAAAATGGCCACCTTTATGAACAGAATTTTCATATGTGTGTTCAAGGTATATTTTGGAATCGTTTTGCACATGTTCCTCTGCCGGTGACCGGCTGGCAATTGGTACCTACCACCGATTTGAACCAGTCAGGTAACAACATTTTTCTTAGAGTTATACAGCGCATTTTCTTAGAATTATACAGTACAACATAAATATCCACCATGAAATGCTATACTAAAAAATCTGTCATTGGTTACAGGGAACCGATGATGATATTCCACCATCATATCAGAACAGCAGAGGCATGAAAGGAGTCGACGTATCACTAGCAACGGAACATCGGCTTGAGCAAGAAGCATATTGTTCAGTTCACGTGGGTATACTATACACTCTTGTCTCTTCGTGTTATTAGTTTTTGATTTACTAGACAATTGCTCGTACATTGCAACGGGGTATAAATATTCTAGTAGATTATTTCATGACTGCATTTTCATTATTATATTGATACGCTAAAATCTTAGTATGTTCTTGTATACAATCGCCATGATTTACCTGTTATTTTATTGTTAAGCATTTATTTGGTAAGAATTTAATGACTGGCCAAACAAAATATCTTTTTATTTTGATAAGTTAATAAAACATGAGACAATTGATTCTATTTTAGAAAAAATGGATGGGAGAAAACCAGAGATGGTAGAAAAAAATAGGGCTAGGCATTCGGTTAATATGGTTAATACGATTCGGTTTTCCATAATTTCGGTTTTGGAGAAATGGCAACCGGAATAATCACACATAAATTAGTCACCAAACCATATTAACCATAATATATTGGTTCAATTTATTCGGTTAACCGGAAAACCGATGAACATGCACCCATCAGTCTAAGAGCCAAGACTCATTAGCCGCAACTTGCATTGCACAAAATGCAAAAAAATAATCACAAGAGCTAGCAACATGTCACATCATTTGCGGCAATGAAAAACAAACAAACTCTCACTTATGTAGCAGCAAAAGCAAATTGTTTAATTCTTATTTTCTCACACACAAGTGGAGGGGAAATAAAGTATTTATACGTATTATACATGTTAGTTTTAGGGGGTGTTTGGATCAGGGACTTTTTAGTCCCAGAGACTAGAAAAAGTCCCTAAAAAGTCCCTAGGAACCAAATGGGAGGGACTTTTTCTACAGGGACTAGAAAAAGACTCTACTAGAGTCTTTTTTGATTAGTCCCTGGGACTAGAAAAAGTCCTAGGACTTCTAAACGAAACACCCCCTTAGAATTGCTAGATCGATTCACCCCAGGAGCTATACACGTACAAAGTGCAAGCTAGCCTAAAGAAGCTACCACACAGGCAGCTTGATTGATTTCCCAGCCGCCATACGTCGCGTCTAGCCGACGAGAGTTTTTTCCCCAACACCCTAAAGGCTCTGGCAGCGCCCGAGGCGATTAGGGTTTCGGGGTGAAATCGGGATTCCGCCCGGGGATTCGTCGCCGGTGCGAAGAGAGAAGAGAACAAGGGAAGGCATCGTAGATGGCGGGCCATGGCGTCGTGGGGAGCGACCCCGAGGCGGGCGCTGATGTGAGGAAGAAGCTGGAGGAAGCCCTAGGAAAGCTTGATATCTCTGAAGAAGAGGCGACTCCTCTAGTTCTTGACGATCGGGTTGATGAAGGTCCGGCGAAGTGGCTACTGGCTGGGAAGATACTGCACAGGAACCAGTTTCACATCCAGACGATCACCAACGCCCTTCGGCCGGCGTGGCGGAACCCGCGTGGTCTGCAATTCTGATCTGCAGGAATCAACGTCTTCGTAGCTGAGTTTGAAATCAGCGAGATAGGGACCGATTTTGGGGTGGATCACCATGGCATATAAACAAGAATGTTGTGGTTCTACCGAGTTTGATGAGTGTATGAGGCCGGATGAAGTTAAGTTTGATCGGCTGCAAGTTTGGGCTAGGGTTATAAACTTACCCTACAATTTGAGGGATGAGGCATGGTGGAAGCCAATAGCCCAGCAGATGGATAAGAATGCGCAGATGGTGAAGTTTGATCACAATGGAGGATATATGCGGGCAAGGTTTCCATTGATGTAGCAAAACCAATCAGGAGATGGATACTGATAGACTCTGCCAGGAGAAAGAAGGTGGATTTGTATGATATCCAGTATGAACAACTGCCCTACTTTTGCTTCTCCTGTGGTAGATTGGGGCACTCAGACCTGTATTTCCCAACCCCGGTTTCACGCGATGAGAACGGGGACCTACCGTTTGGCCCTTTGCTTCGTGCACCAGATGAATTCAAGAAGCAAGCGTCCAATGACAACTCCTTCAGGGATCCAAAATCAGGTGCCCATAGCAAGGCGACCACCAAAAACTCAAGTACCAATAAGGATTCGGGGGAGGAAGTGGTTTCTCCGCATAAGAGCAAGCAACCGTCGAAACGCAAAGAGGCTTCCATGCAGGTTTATAGGCCTGTGGCAAAGGCCTTGCTTCTTACTGATGGAAGAACATGTGCTGATGGTGAGGGAACAAGCTTGATCAGAGATGATACAACCTCAGCTAGCAATGACACTGAGGGCGATGGACTGTTTCGTGAACCAAAGAAGAAGAAACCCACTCCAGAAAATTCGGCAGAGACCGCACCGCGGTCCTGCCGGGATCAATGAGCTGCTTGAGCTGGAACTGCCGGGGGCTTGGAAACCCCGAGGCGGTTCGTGAACTTCACAGTATTGTGAAGTTGGAAGGACCCACTCTTCTCTTTGTAATGGAAACAAAAATTAAAGCAAAAAGAGTTGAGGATTTGAAGCACATGCTAGGTTTTAGTGGATGTTTTGCTGTAGACAGTGCCGGCCTTAGTGGAGGCATTGGTCTTTTTTGGTCTTGAGATGTAACAGTCGAGTTAAAGAACTATAGCCAAAGTCAGATTGATGTGGTTGTCCAGTGTAATAATCAAGATCTGACTTGGCGTTTCACTGGTTTTTACGGAGCTCCGCAAGTAGAAGATAGGCATCATTGCTGGTGGTTCTTGCGTATTCACTTCATTCGTTACCACATGCAGCTTGGTTGAGCATGGGGGATTATAATGAAACTCTGTACTCCTCTGAACACTTTAGCAGATCAGCGAGGTCTGAAAATCAGATGTTGGCGTTCAGGGAGGTTATAGATGAGATCTCTTTCCAAGATCTCGGCTCGTCCGGTACGGCTTATACCTGGGACAATCATCAAGCTGGAGGATCAAACGTCAAAGCCAGATTGGATCGAGCTTTTGCTAGTGAAGCTTTCAGGCAGATCTTTCAGCATATACATGTCAGGCATATTCCCTCGATGGAGTCTGATCATTGCTTTGTGTTTGCAGAGATTAAAGAGAGCTTGCCAGCGTCTCCACTGAAAAAGAAGCAGTTTAGATACAAAAATGTTTGGCAGACTCATGCAGATTATGACCGCTTGGTTTGTGATACTTGGCGGGGCATACAACGTGCGCCGGGGCTCCGGGGTGTAGCGTCCGAGCTGAGCACCCTGCAGGCTATGTTAGAACCCTGGGGATCCAGGGAGTTCAGAAGTCTGACGCACTCTGTCAGACAGCTCCAGAAGAGGCTGGATCGCCTTCGCTGCCGGTCTATTGGCACCGGTCCGACGGAGGAGGAGAAATCTATTGTTAAGAAGCTGAAGGAGGCATTACACCAGGAAGAAATCTGGCTTCGGCAACGTTCTTGAGTCCCATGGCTCCGAGATGGAGACCGAAATACTTCCTACTTTCAAGCTCAAGCAGCTCAACGCAAACGAATGAACAGAATATAGGGACTGAGACGTGCTGATGGCTCCACTTGTTCCAATAAAAGTGAGTACAAGGAAGAGGTGCAAACTTTTTATCAAAATTTGTACTGTTCTCAGGGTTTTGGTGACTCCAGCTATCTATTATCACATGTACCGGAGAGAGTCACCCCAGCCATGAACGATGAGTTGAACAAACCATACACAGGAGAAGAGATTAAGGTGGCATTGTTTCAGATGGCGCCTTCAAAAGCTCCCGGTGTGGATGGTTTTACAATAGGGTTTTACCAGCGCCACTGGGATTTACTAGGCCATGAGGTGACCTTGGCAGTTTTGGATTTCTTTAATGGAGGGGAATTACCTACGGGTCTGAATGACACTTCCATCACACTAATACCAAAGGTACGCCACCCCTAATCAATCACACAATATCGTCCCATAGCTTTGTGCCCGGTGCTATATAAGATTGCAACGAAGGCTATAACGAACCGGTTGCGCAGCCTGATGGATATAATCATTAGCGAGGAGCAAAGTGCTTTCGTTCTCGGACGACTCATTACAGACAATGTACTTGTTGCATATGAAAGTATCCACACGAACACGATGAAAAGGAGGAAGAAGGGAAAGAACTTCTCTTGCACTGTTAAGCTTGATATGATGAAAGCCTACGACCGTGTCGAGTGGCATTATCTCGAAGCAATATTGTCACGTTTGGGTTTCAGTATGGGCTTCGGCAGGTTGATAATGAAGTGTGTTTCCTCTGTCCGGTTTTCAGTAAGAATCAATGGGGAGCTACTTCCGTATTTTACACCTACCAGAGGTTTCCGGCAAGGAGATCCAGTGTCTCCATATCTATTCTTGCTGTGTGCCGAAGGCTTGTCCTCATTGTTGAAATATTACAATGGTGGAACCATTGACAGGGGACTGCGGGTGAACTATAGATCATCGTGGGTAACCCATTTGCTTTTTGCAGATGATAGCCTCATCTTCATCAATGCAAGTAATCCGAGTGCGCTCTGGTTAAATGAAATCTTGAGGATTTATGGAGAGGCCTCGGGTCAGTGCATCAATAGGGAAAAAAGTTCTATTTATTTCAGTACAAATACACCCACAGATTTGAGGCAACTTTTGAAGGCAACCTTGAACATCCAGGTTGAGGCTTTTAATGAGAAATATCTGGGTCTCCCTACTGCCGTGGGTCGGATCACGAGCGGGACCTTCGAGCACATCAGTGAGAGAGCCCGGGCGAGAATGCAGGGATGGTCGGAGAAGTTACTAGCTTGTGCAGGCCATGAGACTTTGTTGAAATCAATGGTTCAAGCTATCCCCACCTACCCAATGAGTACTTTTTTGTTAACAAAGAAAGTTTGCAAGAGTTTGACGTCTCCAATGGCGAAATTTTTCTGGAGTAGTTTGCTTGACAAACGATCAATGCATTGGGTGTCTTGGAAGGAACTTTCAACGCCCAAGTGTAAAGGTGGGATGGGTTTCAGAGACCCGCATCTGTTCAATCTTGCCTTGTTGGGGAAGCATGGTTGGCGATTTCTGACAAATCCTAATTCCCTTTGTGCAAGAGTTTTGAAGGGGCGTTATTTTCCTGACACTGATTTTATGCATGCTGTTGTACCTAAGTCGGCTTCGGCCACTTGGAAGGCCATTATAGCAGGAAGAGAAGCCCTACGATGTGGCTTGATCTCCCGTGTTGGAGATGGTAGTACTATCGACATCTGGACCGATAAATGGATTCCAGGCACTATATCCATGTTATCTATATCAAGGCCACAAAACACTGTTATTCAGAGGGTGGTAGACCTCATTGATACATCAAACTGGTCTTGGAAACATGAGGTGGTTAGGGAGACTTTTATTGCCCCGGATGCTGAGGCCATTCTTAATATTCCTATTCAGTAAAGGGGAGGTGATGACTATCTTGCTTGGGCATTCGAAAGAACAGGCAACTACACTATGAAGTCGGCGTACCATGCTCTTATGAATCAGAACGAGTGTTTGGCTCTAGATGAAGGGACGACTACTAGTACCTCAAATGATGATCAACAGATGTGGAAAGCCTTGTGGAAATTGAATGTTATCCCAAAAGTGAGAGTGTTTTGGTGGAGAGTTCTTCGTGGGATTCTTCCAGATGAAGCTACTCTCAACTATCAACACATTGCAGAAATTCGCAGATGCAAAGTATGTCTAGCTATGGACGAGGATCTAGAACATGCACTGATTCATTGCTCGCATGCTAAACGCTTCTGGGAGGAGGCGTGTGCATGGTTCGGACTCCGACTTCCTCGTTTACATCCGGACTCGTGGGCTCGCGACATCTTATGTGACCCGCGTTTTACCGATGATGATCGTGCAAAGGTCACCACTATTATGTGGTCTATCTGGCACTCAAGGAATTGTATCAAGCACGGTGACGAAGGAAGGGATCCTACAACGACGATACGACCTACTAAGGAAGCCATCGCACTCCTTCATTTGCCGCGCAAGGACACGCTGGTCTTGCCGGGCTTCGGGTGGCGGCCTCCTGATGATGGTTTTGTAAAGGTCATCACCGATGGAGCTCTCAATCTGGCTGATGGCAGGGGAGGAGCGGGAGGCATTGCTCGTTCTTCTTTGGCTCTACTCAGTGCCTGGTGCAAGGCATATGTGGGGATCTCGGATCCCTTGATCATGGAAGGACTTTCTCTGCGAGATGGAGTTCGGTTCACGTCTCATCGTGGATTCTCGCACGTGATAATGAAAGTCGACTGCTTGGAGTTGGTGACACTCTGGACCACTCGCCATAATTCTCGTTCGATTGCGGATCCTTCACTTTTAGAGATTGGAGAGCTTAGTGCTCATTTTTCATCTTTTGCTATTCAACATGTAAACAGGTCAGCTAATCTTCCGGCTCACTTGTAACGTGACTGATAGTTGGCTTGACGAGACCCCTAGCTTCTTGGTGTCCAGCCTTCTGGTTGATTGTTCGAAGAATGCGTTCACTCAATAAAGCTCTCTGAATTTCCCCGCAAAAAAATATGTCGCGTCTAGCCAGTACGTACTCACGTACGTACGTGAGCTTGTAGGGCTAGCCGTCGATTCGATCATTTCTCAGACGAGCATTGGCTTATGTCTAACAATATATGGATCAAAATAAGCATTTCCACTAAATCATTGACTAATACTAGTAGACCATCCGTGTGTTGTCACATGCCGAAAATTAATATGTAAAGAATGATATACGAGCCACCGCTGTCAGAACGACGTACGCATGCCCAGTCAACGCACGAGCGCCAGCAGCAGTGGTGGCAGGCCGCTTGATTTGGCCCATCCTCTGGCGGGCTACGTTTGGCGCCCTGGTGCCGCCGGGAGCGGCACTCGAGCGGGTCTTTTCTCCATGGGACCAAATTTTACCATTATCTTTTTGTCCGCCCGTACTCTAGTACTAGTAGAGTGTCTGTGCGTTGTCACGGGCTCTTTAAATAGTTTACAATGTAACATGTTAAATTCCATTTTTTACAAACAATATAACACAAACAAAATTATTTAATAACTGAAGTCCATTTTTGCAATGTAATTTGATAATATAAAAAAAAGCAACGACATGTCCATGTAACAAACAAAAATCTTGTCTGTTCCAACTAAATATCTATTACAAACCTATTAATATCTAGATGATGCGCTTAAGAAATTCTTTCAAAATATTCGGAAAGCTTTCTTTGGCTTCATTCCCACGATGTTTAAGTAAGTATAATAAAAATTGCTTCCTCAATTCATACCCATCTTGCAAAAACAATACATGTAGTTAGTATTAAAATTTCACGCCGAAGGTCTTAACACATGTAACGGACAATACTCACCGAGTAAATCGGCTTGACCAATTCTTACCGTTTCACCAGAGCATAAAATGAAAAACAATATAGCCAGACACATTCCTGCAAAACTTTAGATTAATAATATAAAGCATATAGAGATAACAAAAGTAAATGTTTTTCTTATGGATTCATTACCCATCTATACTTGTTGGAACACCGAACGGAAATAAATGTTGCCATTTAGATATGTCATAATTCCAACCAGACAACTTTATTTCGAGTGCTTTTTTGAAATCCCTTGCAAAACTTTTTAATTTCAGTGCATGCCTTATCTTTTTTTCCTCTAACGATTGTGATGTTTGAATAAGATCCATAATATATAGGCAATGTGCCTCTTTGTCGATGATGTACAAGATGTATCGGCCGATTTATGAATAGGGAAGATAAATCTACAAGTGGAGCTATTAGAAACAACAATAAACCATGATAACAATGGACAAATAACTTTACTTACCTTGTTGCATGATGAGATGGCATTGTCCATCCCAGGCCAACTATCAAATAATATTGTCAACGTCTGGATAGTTTCCTTCTCGCAAAACTTCTGACCTCGTGTTGACTCTAGCAACATGGAATAAGCAAAAAAATAAATATTGGTTCAACATGTTGTTACTAATGACACATAGAATGAAGAGTTACGATAACTTACACAAAATCGTAGATCCATGTAGTGTACGGGAGGGTCAGTGAACAATACTCCCTTGTCACATGCCAGCATATGCACGGAGGTGTTGAAGCAATCATTGTCCATGGGCTGCTCCATGTTAAGTATGCACTGAAGTTTCTTAAGACTTAAGCCCATTGGATCGGGTGTCGAGCTCTGGACCCATAACTTCCTACAAATTGGATGGTAAGAAGAACAATAATATACATCCGCACATTAAATATTGATAGATGATACTTACTCCAGACATCCGGCATCATCGATCGACATGATGTAGCTGCAAAGGCCGGCAAGTAATTCACGTTTGTCCGTGGGTATGGTAGTGATTGGGGCAGGACGTTTGTCTTTGACAACGTCAGATGGATTCTCCAGGATCTCGATATTAGAATTAGCTAAAGTTTCTTCATCGTCAGAATTAGCTAAAGTTTCTTCATCGTCAGGTTGATGGTATATGGGAACTCTTTTTAGCTTATTCAGCTTTGAATCGAGCAAAATGACAGCTATTTTTTGTCGAAAATGTTTCATATCCTCCTAC
The DNA here is from genome assembly GCF_018294505.1 of Triticum aestivum. NCBI lineage: Eukaryota > Viridiplantae > Streptophyta > Magnoliopsida > Poales > Poaceae > Triticum > Triticum aestivum. Next base: position 68,252,439 of record NC_057795.1, read on the forward strand.
AAGATATATATATATATATATATATATATATATATATATATATATATATATATATATATATATAGACACACACACACACACAATGAAATAATGAGATATAATTTAGCATATATATACAATTTATATATACAATCTCGATATATATATACTAGTAAATGGCACGTGCCATGCACGTGTTGTGAAATGTCATATTGTTGGGAGGGAAATATTGCCAATTTTGTTTACTACTTAACATCTTATATTATGAGACAAATTTAATAGTAGCATCTTATATTATGGGATAGAGGGAATAGAGGGAGTACTATATAATTAGATTATAAATATTTCTTGAATTAGTTTCTTCAAGTAAGATCACTACACGTGTATAGACATGAACTGGTAATAAATCTGCTCCGGTTTTGACGGCATGCCACTTACCGCGCCGTCTCCACCTCTAGTGAGGGTTCTATCTAATCCGGGCAAGAATCCATAAAGAACCGGCTTGTCACCTGCACCTGTCAAACCCTCCATTTCATCATTGTTTCATCCCGGTCTGGCTTCAGAACTACGCTTTCTCTTATTTGCCGGCAGGATTGGCCGACCTAAATTCAAATTTTAGGCAATTTACGTATAGCAAACACACACAAATAAACATTCCATAGTTTACTTTGGATGAGCAATACATAAGCATCGTCTAACACAACCAATAGAGACGCAAACATTTTACATTTTCTAGCCGCCCATAATTCTTTGCACGATTTAATATCCAAAGGAAACATTGTACTCCCTCTGTCCTAAAATACTTGTCGGAGAAATGCATAAAAATGGATGTATCTAGAACTAAAATACGTCTAGATACATCCATTCCTCCGACAAGTATTTCCGGACGGAAGGAGTACTAACTTACATTTTTATTGGATAATTTACTTCTAATAAAGATTAATCTAACATAAGTAAGGGTCAATTTCTGGTAATGGGAAAATTAAGTCAGGTCCATGATTCTTTTCTTCTAAGCGTTTCGCCGAGTCAGCATGCGCTCTTTTTATATCGCCTGAGCATTTTTGCATTGCAGTGTGAACAAGCTGTAAACAGTGTCACATGTCCTCTTTGTACTGTGGCCTGTACCGCTGTACGGTTTGACCGGAACTCATGAAAATTCTAGAGCATACATGAACTACCTGTGACTACTAATCTGAGGTGGCCAGCGCGGTTGTACGGCCAATTGCGAATCCTTGCATCGTAAGCCGTTGGATGGCTCTATCCAATGGTGCCCATGTGGCCACGCAGCTCAATATTTGACGTCACTAAACGTGAGCCGTCCAATGAGGATGATCCAACGGTTTATATGTGTTGCTACTCGTATACTATATAGGAGTATAGATATACAATTGATATAATATTTCTTAATAAAATAACGAGATAATGTATAACAATGAAATACCTGGGTGAACTGGTCTGACAGTCCATGTCATGACCAGTATTCCATATAATTTAGCATAAACAATCCACATGATACGCTATAATATTATAAAATAATGCTTTAGAATATCACACAGATGAATCAAAAAGACAAACCATTGTAACAAGTGTTTACCCATCGGTTTGTATTGCCTTATGAAACTGCTCTACAACCGTCCATTTTGTAACATTGAGATCGGGCCACTTATGACCTCTGATAAAATCCGGGCTATGCTCTACAAGTTTCAGACACTTCTCAAGTCCTAGCAACTATTAATCACACCATATAATATTACGGGTCAAGGCAAACAAAACATATGTTAAGATGAGTAAAAAAATAGATAGTTACCGTAGTAGCAAGGTCATTGCGTTTGACCCGAGAACCAAGTGAGTCCAATACTTGAATCTCACGTTTTTGTGCATTTATGACTGCTAGATACCAATGGTAGCCCGACATGTTAATCGGGATGAATAACTGATGTAAATATCATACAAGTCACGGTAGCGTTTAGATATAAATATCAATAAATAATCATACATATGAATTAAATAAAAACATACCATAATTATATGCATGGATAACGAGACAAAAACTAACCATATCTTGTTGTAGATAAGTATTAACATGATGCACGATGCGGTGATATTTTGATGGGTCTATGTCTCTTTCCCCGTCTTCTTTTATCTGGCCAGATACAAACGTGCTAACAATGTGTACCTTTTCACCCGCCCTGTCTTGTAGATGTTTGTGAGCAAGCATGCAATATATGTAAGTATTTATCACCTGTAATGAGCATTTAGAAAATATTTATATTTTATGATATTATATATTGTTCGTATTATTAATTATAAAGTTTGTGCAATTGGTCTTACACCATCATGTAAGAACATATCATCTTTAATAATGCATTCCAAATCGTCGGTTGATAACAAGGCATCTCCAATGTCCATGAACTGGGTATTCTTCGGGGCAGACTTGATCGATTCGATGACAGTAATATCCTTAGGGGTACAAACATAGTCTATCGAATACACAAAAATATGAGCCAACTTAATAATCACAATGAGCAAAATTAGTTGAATACAAAAGACAATATCACAAAAATAAGATTGATAATAATATTAAAAAAATACCTTGTGGGACAATATGTAAATTAGCATCTTTTTTTGGTTTGTTATGAGATATAACCTCTTCGACATTTTTATGTTGTGTATTTTTGTCCACTTTCAGCGACAACGCATCTGAACCCTCAATGGATTCTTTCCGTGCATCTCCAAAGTCCATATCCATGTCTCTTGTATTCTGAAAAAACAAAAATATAAAAATAACCCTTCTGTATTGTCATATATAAGATACAAATTGCGGAATGTTAGCTATATGCACCTCTTCTCGTGGTGTTTCACTGTGGCCTGTCATCGTTGCATCAGTGACTATGTCGGAACCCATCAATTTATATATATGCTGAAAATAATTAATACTTTTTACTGCATCATAAAATTATATTTGATATATAATAATATGCTAATAAAAAAGTATTTGGTTATATTAGAAAAAAAAGACACTTTAATCATTTTACTAATACAACAATTCGGGGAAAACAACAAACTATGATGTTCGTATATAAGTAAGTAGGCGTCTGAGATTGCTTACAATATTTTAAATTAATTGTATAGGCTATGGAAAATTGCCATACAAAAACTAAAACAAACAAACCAACATTAACCAAGTATATTTGTTTTTTCTATGATTTATTTTGTGATACCCTTAGTATATGTAATAAGCATACAAATATTTATTTTTATGGACCATGATTAGTATATATATATGTATAAAACTTTGAATAATTTGTGAGGTATGTATACTTAAATATATATGTCATTTTGTGAGTTATAAAAATAATTACAAAAAAAGTTCAGACGTCCGCTAATAACAAATATACCATGATGAAATATATATGATATTTCCTACTGCATCATATTATTGTATATAATATATAATAAATACAAAAGTGAAACTAATACAACCTTTTTCTATGCAAAAAAAAACTATTTGATTTTATTAGAAATATATGTTGTTTAAATAAGTGCCCTACACATGAAAACTCGGGAAACACAACAAACCTCCATGTTCATATATAAGTAAGTTGTCATTTGATAATTATTTAGATTATTTTTGTAGACTATGAAAAACTATCAAAAAAATAAAGCATGCAACCAAACCTTCTTCAAACAACAAAATATAATAAATTACACGGGCCAGAAACATCACGTCCAGGCGCAGACCAAATGCATCACGGGCTGGCGCGGCGGCCCACCTCCCCCGCGCCACGGCCCACCTCCCCCGCGCGACGGCCCGCCTCCCCCACCGCGGTCGCCTTTCCACCTACCCTGCTGCTTACCTTATCCAACCCACTCGCTCCTCTCCCCTCCACTCACTTCATCTTCCCACTTTCCCCTCCGCTGCCGCATCGCCGCGTGCGTGCACAAGCTGGCGGCCGCGAGGCTCCGCCTGCCGCATCAGTCCTTCTCCTCCACTCTCCACTCACCTCACATGATGATTCTCACTCGCCACCTCTCGCCCTGTCACCTCCCCCCGCCGCATCGCGGCGCGCGTCGCTGAGCCGGCAACCACCACGCCATCTTGCCGCGACCACCGCACCAGTCTCCGGCGAGCCGTGCGCGACTGATGGGGACACACGTAGGTGCAGGTGCTGGATCCGGTCGCGTTTTTAGTTTTTATCTATATGTACTGATCAATAAGAAAACCCATTCCTCTCTCATATTTTTTATTTCTATTCAGGAACACATAAAAGATAATCAGCGTTTATTTGCAAGGATGGAATTGAAGGAAACGGCGAGAGAGGCAGATAAAGGAGAACTTGAAACTTATAGAATATATGCAAGGTACGTGCCATATGACAATCATATTTTTATTGACTACTCGCTAGCTGGAATGTCTTTTTTACGACGAAGAAAACCTCGTATAGTATAGCAGTGCATGTATGGATGGAGTTATACTATACGAGGTAGTATATGTTGCGAGGCACTGAATATCTGAAAACATCACCTGCCGGTCTATGAGTACGTTGTGAACCTATCATGGTCTAACACAAAAGTACTCCGGTTCACCTGGAGCACCAAACCTGGTCCAAACTGATCTGGCCTTCTTCCCGTAAAATTAAGATGGATGGAAGGATAGACATACAACCAAAGTAGCTAGTGGATACCAACTTCAATCTATAGCTAGTGGATACCAACCAACATAAATATAAGAGAAAATGTCATCTGATCATCTGATCAGCACGGGCATTGAAACAGAAATTTCCTAGCAAGCAACTAAACATCACTTTATTTTAAGGTTTTTGTTGATGCAGAAGTCCTCCTTAGCCACCAATAAATCTCAACACTGCTCTAACTTGCTCTGGAATGTTATCCTTTGCTTCGTTCTCCCTGACCATCAACAGCTGGACCATTAGTCGCTTCCTGAGACTTTGTGGATCCTACAAATTATGCATAAACAAAGTCAGAAGATATATCTAGCAAATATATGAAATCTGTAACCTCATTACAAAAGCACTTACGTCAGTCCTAGGCATGTTATGAACCATGTCATTACCGATGGTTTCATACAGATGGGCCATCTCCTGTAAAACTTTGAATCCGGAGTCCATACTGTCACCAAAAAACATATTGTAATAGCTATATTAGAGCACGCACTAATATGCAAGCCAAATTTAGAATAGTACCGCCGAGGTGAAACATGAATGTTATCTTGTTCGGGCCATTCCACAACTTGATTGTTCCTATCAGGGGCCTCCTGTTGCAAGACAGAGCTGAATTCTTGCTTCACTAAAAGGGCTTCCCTCTGAAGTTCAGTGCCATGGGGGTCCTCCTCAAAATGAAATACAGCCTGGTTCTAATAATCAATAATGATAGTCCTCTCCATTTCCATGTTCACTACTAAAAGTGTTGGGGAACGTAGCAGAAATTCAAAATTTTACCTACGAATCACCAAGATCTATCTATGGAGAGACCAACAACAAGTAGAAAGAGAGTGCATCTACATACCCTTGTAGATCGCTAAGCGGAAGCGTTCAAGTGAACGGGGTTGATGGAGTCGTACTCGTCGTGATTCAGATCACCGATGATCAAGTGCCGAACGGACGGCACCTCCGCGTTCAACACACGTACAGCCCGGTGACGTCTCCCACGCCTTGATCCAGCAAGGAGAGAGGGAGAGGTTGAGGAAGACTCCATCCAGCAGCAGCACAACGGCGTGGTGGTGGTGGAGGAGCGTGGCAATCCCGCAGGGCTTCGCCAAGCACCATGGGAGAGGAGGAGTAGGGAGAGAGGTAGGGCTGCACCAAGAGGATCAAATCACGTGTTATGGGCAGCCCCTAGGCCTCATATATATAGGGGAAGGGGAGGGCTGCGCCCCCTTTAGGGTTTCCCACCCCAAAGGGGCGGCGGCCAGCCTCCAGATGGCATCTGGTGCGGCGGCCAAGAGGGGGGGAGGAGTCCATCCTCCCCAAGGCACCTCGGAGGTGCCTTCCCCCTTGAGGACTCTTCCCTCTAGGGTTCCCTAGGCGCATGGGCCTCTTGGGGCTGGTGCCCTTGGCCCATGTAGGCCAAGGCGCACCCCCTACAGCCCATGTGGCCCCCCGGGGCAGGTGGCCCCACCCGGTGGGCCCCCGGGACCCTTCCGGTGGTCCCGGTACAATACCGATGACCCCGAAACTTGTCCCGATGGCCGAAACAGGACTTCCTATATATAAATCTTTACCTCCGGACCATTCCGGAACTCCTCGTGACGTCCGGGATCTCATCCGGGACTCCGAACAACATTCGGTAACCACATACAAGCTTCCTTTATAACCCTAGCGTCATCGAACCTTAAGTGTGTAGACCCTACGGGTTCGGGAGACATGCAGACATGACCGAGACGTTCTCCGGTCAATAACCAACAGCGGGATCTGGATACCCATGTTGGCTCCCACATGTTCCACGATGATCTCATCGGATGAACCACGATGTCAAGGACTCAATCGATCCCGTATTCAATTCCCTTTGTCTATCGGTATGTTACTTGCCCGAGACTCGATCGTCGGTATCCAATACCTTGTTCAATCTCGTTACCGGCAAGTCACTTTACTCGTTCCGTAACACATCATCCCGTGATCAACTCCTTGGTCACATTGCGCATATGATGATGTCCTACCGAGTGGGCCCAGAGATACCTCTCCGTTTACACGGAGTGACAAATCCCAGTCTCGATCCGCATAAAACAATAGATACTTTCGGAGATACCTGTAGTGCACCTTTATAGTCACCCAGTTACGTTGTGACGTTTGATACACCCAAAGCACTCCTACGGTATCCAGGAGTTACACGATCTCATGGTCAAAGGAAGAGATACTTGACATTGGCAAAGCTCTAGCAAACGAACTACACGATCTTTGTGCTATGCTTAGGATTGGGTCTTGTCCATCACATCATTCTCCTAATGATGTGATCCCGTTATCAACGACATCCAATGTCCATAGCCAGGAAACCATGACTATCTGTTGATCACAACGAGCTAGTCAACTAGAGGCTCACTAGGGACATATTGTGGTCTATGTATTCACACGTGTATTACGATTTCCGGATAATACAATTATAGCATGAATAAAAGACAATTATCATGAACAAGGAAATATAATAATAATACTTTTATTATTGCCTCTAGGGCATATTTCCAACAGTCTCCCACTTGCACTAGAGTCAATAATCTAGTTCACATCGCCATGTGATTAACACTCACAGGTCACATCGCCATGTGACTAACACCCAAGAGTTTACTAGAATCAGTAGTCTAGTTCACATCACTATGTGATTAACACTCAATGAGTTTTATGTTTGATCATGTTGCTTGTGAGAGAGGTTTTAGTCAACAGGTCTGAACCTTTCAGATCCGTGTGTGCTTTACAAATCTCTATGTCATCTCCTAGATGCAACTACCACGCTCTATTTGGAGCTTTTCCAAACAACTGTTCTACTTGGAGCTATTCTAAATTATTGCTCCATTATATGTATCCGGTCTCTCTACTCAGAGCTATCCGGATAGGTGTCAAGCTTGCATCGTCGTAACCTTTACGACGAACTCTTTTACCACCTCCATAATCGAGAAAATTCCTTAGTCCACTAGTTACTAAGGATAACTTTGACCGCTGTCCTGTGAGCCATTCTTGGATCACTCTTGTACCCCTTGACTGACTCATGGCAAGGCACACTTCAGGTGCGGTACACAGCATAGCATACTGAAGAGCCTACGTTTTAAGCATAGGGGACGACCTTCGTCCTTTCTCTCTATTCCGCCGTGGTCGAGCTTTAAGTCTTAACTTCGTACCTTACAACTCAGGCAAGAACTCCTTCTTTGACTGGTCCATCTTGAACACCTTCAAGATCATGTCAAGGTATGTGCTCATTTGAAAGTATTATTAAGCATTTTGATCTATCCTTATAGATCTTGATGCTCAATGTTCAAGTAGCTTAATCCGGGCTTTCCATTGAAAAACACTTTCAAAATAACCTTATATGCTTTCCAGAAATTCTACGTCATTTCTGATCAACAATATGTCAACAACATATACTCATCAGAAATTCTATAGTGCTCCCACTCACTTCTTTGGAAATACAAGTTTCTCATAAACTTTGTACAAACCCAAAATCTTTGATCATCATCAAAGCATACATTCCAACTCCGAGATGCTCACTCCAGTCCTTAGAAGGATTGCTGGAGCTTTGCATACTTATTAGCATCTTTCGGGATTGACAAAACCTTCCGGTTGTATCACATACAACCTTTCCTCAAGAAAATCGTCGAGGAAACAATGTTTTGACATCCTATCTGCAAGATTTCATAAATAATGCAGTAATCGCTAATATAATTCCAACAGACTCTTAGCATCACTACGAGTGAGAAAATCTCATCGTAGTCAACTCCTTGAACTTGTCGGAAAACATCTTAACGACAAGTCGAGCTTTCTTAATGGTGACATTTACCATCATTGTCCGTCTTCCTTTTGAAATCCATCTGTACTCATTAGCCTTATGACCATCGAGCCGTTCTGCCAAAGTCTACACTTTGTTTTCATACATGGATCCTCTCTCGGATTTTATGGCCTCAAGCCATTTATCGGAATCCGGGCCCACCATCGCTTCTCCATAGCTCGTAGGTTCATTGTTGTCTAGCAACATGACCTTCAAGACAGGATTACGTACCACTCCGAAGTAGTACATGTCCTTGTCGTCCTACGAGGTTTGGTAGTGACTTGATCCGAAGTTTCATGATCAATATCATAAGCTTCCACTTCAATTGGTGTAGGTGCCACAGGAACAACTTCCTGTGCCCTGCCACACACTAGTTGAAGAGACGGTTCAATAACCTCATCAAGTCTCCACCATCCTCCCACTCAACTCTTTCGAGAGAAACCTTTCCTCGAGAAAGGACCCGATTCAAGAAACAATCCATATTGCTTTCGGATCTGAATTAGGAGGTATACCCAACTGTTTTGGGTGTCCTATGAAGATGCATTTTATCCGCTTTGGGTTCGAGCTTATCAATCCTGAAACTTTTTCACATAAGCGTCGCAGCCCCAAACTTTCAAGAAACGACAACTTAGGTTTCTCTAAACCATAATTCATACGGTGTCATCTCAACGGAATTATGTGGTGCCCTATTTAAAGTGAATGTGGTTGTCTCTAATGCCTAACCCATGAACGATAGTGGTAATTCGATAAGAGACATCATGGTACGCACCATATCCAATAGGGTGCAACTATGATGTTCGGACACACCATCACACTATGGTGTTCCAGGCGGTATTAATTGCGAAACAATTTCCACAATGTCTTAATTGTGTGCCAAAACTCGTAACTCAGATATTCATCTCTATGATCATATCATAGACATTTTATCCTCTTGTCACAATGATCTTCTACTTCACTCTGAAATTACTTGAACCATTCAATAATTCAGACTTGTGTTTCATCAAGTATACATTCTCAACATCTACTCGAATCATCTGTGAAGTAAGAACATAACGATATTCACTGCATACCTCAGCACTCATTGGACTGCACACATCAAAATGTGTTACTTCCTACAAGTTGCTATCTTGTTCCATCTTACTGAAAACGAGGCTTTTCAGTCATCTTGCCCATGTGGTATGATTTGCATATCTCAAGTGATTCAAAATCAAGTGAGTCCAAACGATCCATTTGCATGGAGTTTCTTCATGCATATACACCAATAGACATGGTTCGCATGTCTCAAACTTTTCAAAACGAGTGAGTCCAAAGATCCATCAACATGGAGCTTCTTCATGCGTTTTATACCATTATGACTTACATGGCAGTGCCACAAGTAAGTGGTACTATCATTACTATCTTATATCTTTTGGCATGAAAATGTGTATCACTACGATCGAGATTCAATAAACCATTCAGGTTTAATACTAATCTTGATGGTAGAGGGAACGTGCGATGTTTGATTATATCAAACTTGGAAACATTTCCAACACATATCGTCAGCTCTCCTTTAGCTAGTCTCCGTTTATTCCGTAGCCTTTTATTTCGAGTTACTAACACTTAGCAACCGAACCGGTATCTAATACCCTGGTGCTACTAGGAGTACTAGTAAAGTACACATTAACATAATGTATATCCAATATACTTCTATCGACCTTGCCAGCCTTCTCATCTACCAAGTATCTAGGGTAATGCTGCTCTAGTGGTTGTTCCCCTTATTACAGAAGCACTTAGTCTCGGGTTTGGGTTCAACCTTGGGTTTCTTCACTAGAGCAGCAGCTGATTTGCCGTTTCATGAAGTATCCCTTCTTGCCCTTGCCCTTCTTGAAACTAGTGGTTTCATCAACCATCAACAATTGATGCTCCTTCTTGATTTCTACTTTCGCGGTGTCAAACATCACGAATACCTCAAGGATCATCATATCTATCCCTGATATGTTATAGTTCATCACGAAGCTCTAGCAGCTTGGTGGCAATGACTTTGGAGAAACATCACTATCTCATCTGGAAGATCAACTCCCACTCGATTCAAGTGATTGTTGTGCTCAGACAATCTGAGCACAAGCTCAACGATTGAGCTATTCTCCCTTAGTTTGCAGGCTAAGAAAATCGTTGGAGGTCTTATACCTCTTGACATGGGCACGAGCCTGAAATCCCAATTTCAGCCCTCGAAACATCTCATATGTTCCGCGACGTTTCGAAAACGTCTTTGGTGCCTCTACTTAAACCATTTAATTGAACTATCACGTAGTTATCAAAACGTGTATGTCCGATGTTCGCAACATCGAAAAACGACGTTGGGGTTCAGCACACTGAGCGGTGCATTAAGGACATAAGCTTTCTACTGATCGCATAATTGCTACTGTCAACTTTCAACTATATTTTCTCTAGGAACATATCTAAACAGTAGAACTATAGCGTGAGCTACGACATAATTTGCAAAGGGTCTTTTGACTATGTTCAAGATAATTAAGTTCATCTTATGAACTCCCACTCAGATAGACATCCCTCTGGTCATCTAAGTGATTACATGATCCGAGTCAACTAGGCCGTGTCCGATCATCACGTGAGACGGACTAGTCATCATCGGTGAACATCTTCATGTTGATCGTATCTACTATACGACTCATGCTCGACCTTTCGGTCTCCGTGTTCCGAGGCCATGTCTGCACATGCTAGGCTCGTCAAGTTAACCCTAAGTGTTTTCGCTGTGTAAAACTGTCTTACACCCGTTGTATGTGAACGTAAGAATCCATCACACCCGATCATCACGTGGTGCTTAGAAGCGACGAACTGTAGCAACGGTGCACAGTTAGGGGAGAACACTTCTTGAAATTTTGTAAGGGATCATCTTATTTACTACCGTCGTCCTAAGTAAACAAGATGCATAAACATGATAAACATCACATGCAATCAAATAGTGACATGATATGGCCAATATCATTTTGCTCCTTTTGATCTTCATCTTCGGGGCTCCATGATCATCATCGTCACCGGCATGACACCATGATCTCCATCATCATGATCTCCATCATCGTGTCTTCATGAAGCTGTCACGCCAACGACTACTTCTACTTCTATGGCTAACGCGTTTAGCAATAAAGTAAAGTAGTTTACATGGCGTTCTTCAATGACACGCAGGTCATACAATAAATAAAGACAACTCCTATGGCTCCTGCCGGTTGTCATACTCATCGACATGCAAGTCGTGAATCCTATTACAAGAACATGATCAATCTCATACATCACATATCATTCATCACATTCTTCTTGGCCATATCACATCACATAGCATACCCTGCAAAAACAAGTTAGACGTCCTCTAATTGTTGTTGCATGTTTTACGTGGCTGCTATGGGTTTCTAGCAAGAACGTTTCTTACCTACGCAAGACCACAACGTGATATGCCAATTGCTATTTACCCTTCATAAGGACCCTTTTCATCGAATCCGTTCCGACTAAAGTGGGAGAGACTGGCACCCGCTAGCCACCTTATGCACCAAGTGCATGTCAATCGGTGGAACCTGTCTCACGTAAGAGTACGTGTAAGGTCGGTCCGGGCCGCTTCATCCCACAATACCGCCGAAACAAGATTGGACTAGTAACGGTAAGCATATTGAACAACATCAACGCCCACAACTACTTTGTGTTCTACTCCTGCAAAGAATCTACACAATAGACCTAGCTCATGATGCCACTGATGGGGAACGTAGCAGAAATTCAAAATTTTACCTACGAATCACCAAGATCTATCTATGGAGAGACCAGCAACGAGTAGAAAGAGAGTGCATCTACATACCCTTGTAGATCGCTAAGCGGAAGCGTTCAAGTGAACGGGGTTGATGGAGTCGTACTCGTCGTGATTCAGATCACCGATGATCAAGTGCCGAACGGACGGCACCTCCGCGTTCAACACACGTACAGCCCGGTGACGTCTCCCACGCCTTGATCCAGCAAGGAGAGAGGGATAGGTTGAGGAAGACTCCATCCAGCAGCAGCACAACGGCGTGGTGGTGGTGGAGGAGCGTGGCAATCCCGCAGGGCTTCGCCAAGCACCATGGGAGAGGAGGAGTAGGGAGAGAGGTAGGGCTGCACCAAGAGGGATCAAATCACGTGTTATGGGCAGCCCCTAGGCCTCATATATATAGGGGAAGGGGAGGGCTGCGCCCCCTTTAGGGTTTCCCACCCCAAAGGGGCGGCGGCCAGCCTCCAGATGGCATCTGGTGCGGCGGCCAAGAGGGGGGGAGGAGTCCATCCTCCCCAAGGCACCTCGGAGGTGCCTTCCCCCTTGAGGACTCTTCCCTCTAGGGTTCCCTAGGCGCATGGGCCTCTTGGGGCTGGTGCCCTTGGCCCATGTAGGCCAAGGCGCACCCCCTACAGCCCATGTGGCCCCCCGGGGCAGGTGGCCCCACCCGGTGGGCCCCCGGGACCCTTCCGGTGGTCCCGGTACAATACCGATGACCCCGAAACTTGTCCCGATGGCCGAAACAGGACTTCCTATATATAAATCTTTACCTCCGGACCATTCCGGAACTCCTCGTGACGTCCGGGATCTCATCCGGGACTCCGAACAACATTCGGTACCACATACAAGCTTCCTTTATAACCCTAGCGTCATCGAACCTTAAGTGTGTAGACCCTACGGGTTCGGGAGACATGCAGACATGACCGAGACGTTCTCCGGTCAATAACCAACAGCGGGATCTGGATACCCATGTTGGCTCCCACATGTTCCACGATGATCTCATCGGATGAACCACGATGTCAAGGACTCAATCGATCCCGTATTCAATTCCCTTTGTCTATCGGTATGTTACTTGCCCGAGACTCGATCGTCGGTATCCAATACCTTGTTCAATCTCGTTACCGGCAAGTCACTTTACTCGTTCCGTAACACATCATCCCGTGATCAACTCCTTGGTCACATTGCGCATATGATGATGTCCTACCGAGTGGGCCCAGAGATACCTCTCCGTTTACACGGAGTGACAAATCCCAGTCTCGATCCGCATAAAACAATAGATACTTTCGGAGATACCTGTAGTGCACCTTTATAGTCACCCAGTTACGTTGTGACGTTTGATACACCCAAAGCACTCCTACGGTATCCAGGAGTTACACGATCTCATGGTCAAAGGAAGAGATACTTGACATTGGCAAAGCTCTAGCAAACGAACTACACGATCTTTGTGCTATGCTTAGGATTGGGTCTTGTCCATCACATCATTCTCCTAATGATGTGATCCCGTTATCAACGACATCCAATGTCCATAGCCAGGAAACCATGACTATCTGTTGATCACAACGAGCTAGTCAACTAGAGGCTCACTAGGGACATATTGTGGTCTATGTATTCACACGTGTATTACGATTTCCGGATAATACAGTTATAGCATGAATAAAAGACAATTATCATGAACAAGGAAATATAATAATAATACTTTTATTATTGCCTCTAGGGCATATTTCCAACAAAAAGACCATAGGACGAATCCACGAGTGACAGTGGTAGAAGATACTGCATTTGGTAGACAAAGGTAAATGGCAAACAAAGTAACCAACTAATTTATAAGAATGAGAACACTTACAATTGTAGGGGTGTGAAACACGTCGTATCTTGGAAAAGGCTCAAGAACGACATTGTTAATAAGTGCATTGGTGCGCTGTTCTTGGCTTAACCAAGTCTGCCTTAGCGCCCGTGCTTGCACATGGAATCCCAAATTGAAAAAATGTGTCTTTCCAACAGAGCTGGTGCCTGCGGTCCTCTGTGCTGCGTCGGTAGTAATCTTATGCACAACTAGATTGAAACATAACGGATGGACAAGTCCATCTCCTAGGATGGTGTCTCAGATGATCCGTAGGCTAATCTCGATACGGAATGGGCGCGAGCTCCTAATCCAGATTGTGCTATAAAAAAGGAAGATCAAGGTTCATAACAATTATATGACTTCAAGTAATCGTAAACTCAAACAATAAAAATGTGTTGCTGTCCATAAGATATGAATAAATAAACAATAGTATATCTCACATCAAATGACCTAAAAGAGATTGTAATCTCTACCAAGTTAAGTATTTATATATTATGTACGGGCAATAAATTAACAGATTGCAGTGTTTTCATAGTAGTACATGGTCCCGCATTAAAAATCTTGTAGATTTTGGATGGATGGGGCAGCATAGTAGTTTATAGCTTGTTCAACATTGTTGTAGAAGGTGTTAGACCCCATAGTTTTGGACCACAGTTTCTTACGTATTTCGTTTGAATAGACAGGAAAGTAGCCCATGTTTTATGAAAAACAAGTCCTTATTAGCTATTTATGTTAGACGACGCAAAACACTAGTTTTAGACACAATTTACCAATACAATATAATATCTGGTAACAACCATTGATTATGTATTTATATACTAGTTTAAGAAAAATAAGTACACAATCAACCTTTGTAACACACGTCTGAATTTAGACAAAGACCACGCGATCCTGACCAGTGTATAACTTAAAATCTAAACATAAAGTATATATGTACAAGGCAGGAAGATTTTTTACGGGGGTATATCTTGTAAACGCAAAGTTTACATGTACATGGCAGTGGACTTAGACGATGAAGTGCAAAAAATATTAGATCTATCGGGCCGTGAGAACTTACTGTAGTAGTTCTTCGTCTGAGGAAAGTGCTATGAAATCATACACGTAGTCGACTGCGTGTCGTACTCCCCCAAAATTCACCATTGCTTCCATTAACGGGGCAAAAAGTCAGTCGTACAACTGGTAAAGCGAGAGAGGAAGGAGCTCGTAGGATTTTATTGAGTAGAGATGAGGGCGTATGGAATTGTGCGACAAAAGTTAGGAAGGTGCACCCTATCGTTCCTTATTTGCATGTTTCCATAAAACAAAATACTATCAACAATCAAGGCATGATATTTGTTAAATGTTTCCTAAATTATGTCTCCCTTTCCCCATAACTTTCCCAAACGAAGAAAAGAAACAAACCGGATTTACTCTGTCGTGAGGGGGTGCAACGCTCGATGCCCACCCGAAAAGCGTTGTTGGTTGCGTGTGTTGTGGGGCCCAGTGTTTTACCTATAATACATCTGTCCCCCTCTAAATAAATCTGCGCCCCCCTGAATTAAATGGTGGGGCCCTGATTTATTTCCCTATCAAATCTGGCCCCCCTGATTTCAACTGTGGGGGCCGGTGCCTTTCCTCTAATAAATCTTTCCCCATCATCCCTTTTGTGTCGGGAATCAAGCTTTCCATTAACCAAACGGCTCAGCAGAGTAGCTAGCTACAAGAGTGTCCACAATCTAAGGTGCTTGATCCGGCCACATGACTGGGGCTAACGCATCCGCTACTTTATTACACTTCCTGGGGCAAAATGAAAATACCACTTGGTTAAAGTTTAATCTAGCAAAGAATATGATTTCTTTGAATAGCACTCCATTCGCTGCGAGGTCAAGGTTGCTGGTGTTAACAGCCTGGACCAATGAGAGTGGATCTGTCTGAGCTTGCACTCCCGTCATAGCCCAGCCGCCTCGGCAAGGGTTCTGCCTCATGCTTTCATCCACAATTATATGAAGAACTTCCTTCACCAAGCGTACACTACGTTCAATTTTGTCCTGACTCCCAGGTTGGGCAATCAGACCGTGCCTCACCCAATCCTCAAACAAAACATTCACCCTCCTTGCCACATAGCTAGGATTCCGTGAAGCATCACCATGTTTCTTCTTACTTATAGCATCCCGCCATGCCCATAGCATCATTACACATTTTAGTTCCATTTTTTCAGGCCACTTTAGGATGTTATAGATTTATTCAGGATGACCACAACATCATTACACAGCATCCTCAACACCTTTCTTCTTACTTATAGGATTCCACCATGCCCACAACATCATTATACATTTCAGTTACACATTTCAGACTCAGCAGCTTTCTTCTTACTTACGGGATCCCACCATGCCAACAACTTTCCCTGTTTCTTCAGCACCAGTAGTTTTATTTATTCTTATATCTCCATCCTCATTCAGTCTCCCACACATTGGGAAGACTGTGTGTCAATTTCAATACCTAGTGGCTGCTCTTGGGTGTCTATGCCCATCCTTTGCATTATAATTTTTTGAATATTATAAGGACGGTACAGTGGAAAATTCATATCATATTGCATCGCGAGCCGTAACCAAAATCAATCCATAATACAACAATATGGTAGTGCACGAAACCTTAATACTACAAAAACACAATAAAGTTATCAAATGAACATACATAGAAGATAAAATATTATATAATTATCTGAATAAAATCATAGACAATTATTGTTTCCAGCCCTAAATAGTTGTTGTATAGGAATTTTTTATTGTCCTTTCTGCATGCATCGATCCAACTTCAGTTGCTTATAACCATCAAGGCCGCCCTGATTTCTTCTAGGATGTTTCCATATGCTTTATTGTCTTTCACCATCAACATCTGGACAGTGAGTTGGCTCCTGATCAGTACTGGATCCTAGAAAATATGCAACACATCAACCATTATATGAAGTGTTTTTTAATAAACTTCACACAGAAACTCATCGCATATGCACTTACGGTAGTGTTCATCCATGTCATGCTACGCAAACAACCAAGATGGTGTGCCATCTCCTGTAGGACAAAGAAACCAGAGTCTTTGCTGTGACACAAAAAAGTGTTAGATATTACAAGACATGCTAAATTTAGTACATTACCGGCGAGCATTATAACGGTGTGCATCTTCTAGATAAGATCAATTTAGCACATTACCGGCGAGCATTAGAAGACATGCTATCTTGTAGCCAATCCATGAGTGGGGTATCCCAACCCGGGATCCTAGCCTGCAGCACATCGTTGAACTCTTGCTTCAACAATGTGATATCCTTCATCATCTCTTTGTTATGAGTGCTCTCTCCAACTTGCCCTACGTCTCGTGATGGATCCAGTACGATGACCCTCCTTCTCATACGGTTTACTACAAGTAGCCCGTATGATGAATCCGGGATAGTCAATGGTAGTAGACACTGCAGTAGGTCGACACATGTTAATTGCTATTATGATATTAAAATAAACATTATGTAAGTTGGTCTCTTACAACTATAGATCTGAAAACATCATATTTAGGGAAGGGCTGGACAACAGCATTGTTAATTAGCATCGTGGTGCGCTCTCCTTGAGGCATCCAGGAATACCTAACAGCCTGTGACTGAGCATGAAACTGCAAGTCAAAAAATGTTGGCTTCCAACCATGTTGGTGCCTGCATGCCTCTCTACTTCCGCGTTCGCAAGCTTACAAACAACAAGATTGAAGCATGCGGGATGAAGACTTATGTTAGTTAAAAATAGGGTGTCCTTAAGCATCCGGAGGCTGATTTCTATACGGTATGGTGTATCGCTTCTTATCCAGATTGTGCTGCAACACAAAAAATGCAAAACAACCTTTAGCAAAAGTGTGCAGCATTGGAACAAGAGTATGTTAAAAATGGCGACTTATTTCATATAGTTTGATTGCTGTTACCAAAACAATAATATTTACAGCAAATTAAGAGCAGCAAAAAGTTGGTACCTACCTTAAACATCTGGTAACTCGCATCTATTAGGATTGAAATAAAAAGTTGTTTCTTTCTAATAATCTGTTAGCCGTGTAAACGAATATGGCCATATGTACAACATAGTGAGGGAATAAATTTACAGTACTATATTTGTAGAGCATAGACTATGAGAAAAAAATATTCAAAAGTTAGAGTTGCTGTGCGTTGGAAATATTGAAAGTCCATTATAAATAATTAAATCCTTCGTAATGGATGCAACGTCTTATGGTCTCTAGAAACAAAAGGATATATAGCAAAATACTAATCTTATTATAAGTAGTGTATGAGAGAGTTCTAGTAAGTTTTCCATACAGAAAATAAATGTGCAATAAGATAACTTACTCCAACATATGATCCTCATGAACGCCATTCATAAAGCAAAAGATGTATTCAAGTGCATCTTCCACGACATGCATCCATGGGGGCAGAAGATGCATGTGAGCGGGCACAGAATCATGCGGCTCAGGCACAACCTCTTGGGTCTCGGGGACAGCACCCTCCAGGGACGTGGGCACAACAACCTCTAGGGGCGCATTGTTTCCAATGATCGCCTCCATCGGTGACCGAAAACTCGTGAGTGTTTGGTTATTCCTGATGGAATATATGCAAACTGGGATGGGTAGGGAATTAGGAGGTCCAGGCCATGTATATATATACATATATATACACATATATATATGTGCCATATTTATGGAGACTTAATAGTGCCTTCCAAAAATTGAAATCCATTTAATTAATGCCAAACGTTTCTAATTAGGGAAAATTGCGGATGTATCATATCTTGGGGAAGTATCAGATCATTCCCAGATTTTTTTGAGTGAATAATATCTTCTGATTGAATATTTTTTTAATCATTCCCAGCGAAAATAAACAATTCACCATTGTACAAAACCAATAATTTGAGTAGGACTACGTGTATCATACATTGAAGCATAATGCCAAAAGGGGTCCACTATAACTTGACAAGCAAATATGCTGACACTTGATCATACTATGTTATTGATTATAATACACCATTAAACCAAAAAGAGATATAACGACATTTGGCAACGACATGTTGCATGCACCGTGTTGATACATAAGTTACTCTAGCGTCCATTCATCCTGGCTTGAACGCGGTCATTGACGTAAGAAAGTGTTTCGTCATAAGTCATCGGGCTGACTTCGTGGATATCTTTGACAAAAAAAGTGTTAGTAAAAATTACAGCTTTTTTACATAATTACATAAGAAAACACAATGACACTAAATTAACAATACTTTAGAAACCCTACCTTGTAGATAATGATCATCATCATTAATGTCAGGAGAGAAGAAGAATGTGCTCTCCCTCATAGTTTGCAGGCATTGATCCCTCCAATTTAACTGTACGTAAGTAACAACAATCTTCTCGAACAGATTTTCTGTGCGTTGCAAATGGTACAAGTGACGACCATCATGCTGTTGACTTAGGCGTAGAAAAATTATCTCCCGTCTACATACAAAAACAAATGTTAGGCATAGGAAATAATGATAAAATTAAAATAACCATATGAAAATCTCATATACTGAATGGAGCTTAACAAAAATTCATTAGGGCAATCTCAACAAAAGGGACATGCCGTCTATATACTGAATCCCACTGATGTTGTATCTTACCAGCATAGACAAGAATAGCAACAACATCTAAAAAAATGTAATCATAATGAGACAATGCTATGTATGGACTAATGTGCAATAACAAAGCTGAAGGTGCTGCACCAGTGATGGTTTTGTCACGTAGCGACAATATGGCCCCGAACTATGGGAAGCACGGTGGACAAATTGACGATGATATCCTGTAGGCCGACATGCTAACCTCGGTCCTAGAATGTAGTGCGATGACATAATCCATGCATATATACCAAAAATGTCCATCTAGCATATCCGTGGGGTTGAACCCGACGGAAGTGAAGTCATAAGTCATCCCGGTCTGCAGCATGCCATTGAAACGGAATGCTTGGTTGCTGTAGGCAATTGCTTCCATCTTTGTTCCCTAATAATATTTTTTAAACATGAAAAAAATCAGGTAGAGAAACACATCTGCATACCAAAAAAAGTGCTATATGTGGTGATGAGTAATGACTTGCGTGCTGATCAAGTAGTATACAACGAAGGTATTGGTTTCCCATAGTATTATCCCTGATCTGGGCCTTCCACAAAACCTTAGCACGAATATTCCAACAATTATGATATATATGTTCCAGTTCAACATTCTGGAAAGTAAAATTCCTGCATAGCTTATAATGAGTATATGAGGTAAGTAAACGAGCGCGATGACAAGTCAACGTACATGATGATATATCTTGCCTGTTCATCAAAGGGATTTCTACACGAGGGATGTTGGGAGCCGGCGGATTTGCCATCACCCTCCTTCTTGTCCAGTTGTAAGAGATCACCATAGTCGTAGAGGATGTAGAGGATATTGCTGAACCAGTGTAGAAATATGAAGGCTAATGTATGGTGCTGCGTGGCATTTATATATTACCATAGTGGGAGGCGGGAAAAGCATTAACTTTCAAAAATAAGTTTTGGAGCTTTAGGTGTACAATGGAAAGTTTGATCATCATTTGGTAACCAAATAAAGATTGATCAATCTTTGCCATCTTAATAAACACAATTTATTATTTATAATAATCAAAAAAAAACAGGATCTGATTGCAATCGAGAAGAGTATCAAAATAATTACTGTTTATTTACTTTTAGTAACAGAATAAATGTGGATCTCAATATAACGAATGAGATACCCTGTTGTAGTAAGGCTAGTCACGTAATATAGCTATTTCCATTAATGCACCGAGGTTACGTCTCATGCTTGAATAAGATAACTTAATTTCATTATGTGTGTAACAAAGTATTTATTGCCTTGATTGCGTGCAATATTATGTCTCATGCTTTGTGCTTTTGAATATAAGTTGGGCTGAACAAAGCATTGAGTTAATATGCAATGCAGAGTTTTTTTAATGAATAACTGAAACTTCAAATGAAGCATAAACATAAGTCGTGTGTCAGCTTTATGCCAATCACGGCTTCATGTGGAGAAATTTAATTTAAAATGTTTATTTAGTCAGCCTTTAGTAATTGATGTGTTTTGCAGCAAACTATTTAAAAAAACACCGTTGTTAGACATTGGAGTAAATTATTTTGATAGAACCGTGAGCAGTTCATTCAATATTGCTTGCTAGCTGTACTGGTGTATGTGTCTCAGCAACGTAATTACTTATGTTTTCATATAACCCATTGATGAACCCATTGATCATTCATATACTTGTGTTCGGGCATGCACTGCAAGGGCATGAACGCCTGTGTTCCCGACTTCCTGTAATTCATTTAGTGAAAACAAGAAGAAAAATTGAAACATAAAAACCCTCAGAAATACAATACTGGCTGGATAGTTTCCAACAGAGAAGAAATCAATTGAAATCTTACCAGCCAACACATCCGAACCCATACACGTTAGAACCAGGACTTGTCCTCGTCCTTCCCATAGGAAACCGTGGAGGAGATACCGCGAAGGAAGCGTCCATCACAACACCATGAGGGAGAGGAGCACAAGTCCATATTGACTAAGAGCGGGATACGGGGAATCTAGTGTTGGCGAGGCGCGGCCGTGGAGGTCAGGAGGCACCCGAGGAGCCAAGGAGGTCAAGGCACGGCCGTGGAGGTAGTGGAAGTCGAGCGGCGGCCGAGGTTAGGGCTGTGCGAAACCCTAGCATCGACAATTCGAGGCCGTGAGGAGGAAGGAGTGTGTGCGCTTGTGCTTTTGGCTGGCTCGTTCGGGCTGGGCTTTGGCCTTTGGCCCATGTGCATGAGGAGGATAAATAAAATAAAATTGAAAATCACAATTGTCATCAAGCATTTAAATAAGATAAAACAAGCAAAATAATCTCTCTTCCTTTTTTAATTCCAAACGATTACATTGAGATAAATGCTCATAAGGAGCAATGCAACAACTAATGCTCATAAGATAAATGCTCATAAGGAGCAATGCAACAACTAACATACTAAGATATATATATAAATAAAAGTGTAGTCCCCCTCATGCTTGGTCCTTAGAAGGTGGTGGTGGCTTCTTGTCGCATGCTTCAATATGCTTCATGACGATCTCCGTCAACTGATTCATTTGGTTGATCAAAGTCTGCACCAGCATGCTAGTATGCTGTTGTGCCTGCATAATCTCATAGTTGCTAGGACCCCAACCGTCTTTTCTCTGTGCATTTGACCCTGTGTCACGCTTGATATCCCAGCCTGAGGGGACATGTGCATGAGGGATGTGATGCATCTCTCGACGTCGGATTAGGTTCTCAAAGTTGTTTGTGGAAAGCATGCTTGGGAACTGAATAGGAAGGTTACGATCATGCATCTTTAGTTTCTTACTCTTTCGTGAGGATCCCTCAGCCACACCACGATCTCGTTGCGGTTCATCATCAGCTTCCAGTTCACCGAGATCATCAGTATGAATCTCAGTCGGGTCTTCCTGATCTTGATGGTTATTCTCGGAACTATTGGGTGACGACATGTCAAAGTAAATGGAGTGGCAAGGGTGGAGCTGTCTGTTTTGGGTGGTGCAAGGGTGTAGCAGTTTATAGATGGTTAAAAGGAAACATTGATTAGAAAATCCATCTATGAATCAACCGAGGTGACCACAATCAGGAAATAAAATCATTTGGAATCAGATTTATGATTCGGCGTGATCAAACCAGCAGTAGTTTATAATAAAAAACAAAGAACATGCCATTAATTAAACTAACATTACCAATTTATATGTCACCAACCAATTAGGAGATATAAAGGAAACACATTAAAGGCTGATGATACACGTTCTGAATTGATGACATAGTAATGGTGATTGGCATGGTCACTTGCCGTAAGATATTACTTTTTCCTTTTTTATGGATATTTACTGACTCTGCAGATATTAAAATCAAGTTATTTCCTTTTCCGTTTTTATTAAGTTATTCTTCATTTATAGTCAATATTTTTCTTTGAACTTCTTTTTAGGAACTTATTATTTTTTCACAATTATAGTCAAACACATTAATCTGAGCACCAATATAATAACTATGAAAATGCGGTACAAAAATTTGACAAACATACAAACTGATACAGCTCAAGGCAATAAAAGTACTTGAAATACATGCATGCTTTCAGCCTTTTCATGAACACGTATGCTTCATCTGTTCATTATAACTGAACTGCGTTTATATCTGATTGGAGCAAACCAATTTTTAGACACTCATACAGCTCAAGGCAGTATAAGAACAAAAAATACATTACTATATATAATAACAGCAAGCCATGTTAGATGTATATGAAAACGAAAACTGGACAGCATATAAAACTGGGTGGAACAAATCAAATATTACACACTCATACACTCATAAAGTTCAAGTCAGTAAAACAACTTCAGATACATGTATGATTCCAGCCTTTTCATTAGCATTTATGCCTTAATCATCTCGAGCACACATAACATATGTAAACCAATGTATCACACACACTCATGGTGACAAGACATACATGCTCCATGTTGTAATCAAACTTTACAAAATAAATTTATCATGATCCAGCTCTTCATGACGCCAATCATTATTTCTGATTCTTATATTACACATAACACAGTACGCTGTGTGACATGTACATTGTCAGATTACACATAACACAGTATAAATTTATTGAAATGCAGTTGTTACTTGAACTGACTGGTGTATACCTCCAACAACCAAGATACCAAATGAAAAGATATGTCATAGAACCGAATTACAACAATTCTTGCCCATCGGAATAGTAAATTGCATATATAAATCCAGCAGGTCTATTAAGACCAGACTTCAGCCTGTAAGTACTTCCTTGTAGACAATGTTCTTCATTGAGGTCAGCAAGGACACACTCGGTCTTTTTCGCTTCTTCGGATTGTTATGTTGCTTGTTGGACTTCTCCTTTGGCTTCTCCTTCTGAATTAGTATTTTTATTTTTCTCTTCGCGGTGGCTCGAGACAAAGCAACATAGAGTTGACCATGAGAGAACACCGGATTAGGTAGATACACACCAACAATCGGGATCGTCTTCCCTTGAGCCTTGTTAATTGTCATAACAAAGCTAAGCCTTATAGGAAATTGCTTCCTCTTAAACTTTAATGGAAACATGTCGTTGTCAGATGGGCACAGAGGTATTCGACGAAGGAAGACCCTCCTACCAGCGTGTTGTCCAATACCGATTTCTGCATCAATGGTGTTCCTCTCAAAACCTCTAACAACAAGCCTAGTCCCGTTACACAGCCCATTAGCTGGATCAATGTTCCTTAGAAGTATCACCAGGCAGTTCAACTTTAGTTTGAGTACATGCGGAGGAAGACCATTGGGAGTCAATCCGTTCAGAAACTCAGGAGCGTAATAGCCATATGGGTCGTCCTCCGCATTGTCAAAGCTATGGTAGATTACTTCATCTCCGTGGAAACACTCTATAATGCGGATGTTTATCTTGTCGACGTTGTCATTTGTCGTGGAAAGGATTGTGCGAGATGTCATGTAACTCGAATCTGCCATGTTGTCATCTAGACTCGGAAACACGTGGTCGATCAGCTTCTCGAGGTCGTCAACCTCGCCTGTAGATGGCAAACAAATATCACCAGGGAGTAGTATGTTGCCTTGATCGTCGGCTTCCTCTGTACCATTACCGACCCTGAGCAAGTAATCTGCAAACCACGTGTCATTATGAGCCCTCATGTTGGTGATGAGCCGAAGCTGCCGCATACTCTTCCATAGATGAGAACTACGGAGGCTTGCATCAATTATCTGGCCCCATGACCCCCTTCTGACGACCGGAAGCACCTGCCTAAAGTCCCCGCCAAAAACAACAGCCTTTCCTCCAAAGGGTCGGTCGCGTATTCCCATGATGTCGCGCATGCTATTGTCTAATGCCTCAACCGCTTGTCGCTTAGTCATGCTGGCCTCATCCCATAGTATCAATGAGGCCATCCTTAATTAGCAGCTTGGCGGTCCCACTCTACTTGGTGAAGCTGCACGAGGCTCCATCATCGCAACTCAATGGGATTTTGAACCTCGAGTGGGCAGTCCTGCCGCCAGGCATGATAGAAGCAGCGACGCCCGACGTCGCGTTAGCGATAGCAATCTTGCCCTCGCCCCTCACCTTGGTGAGCATCGCCCTGTATAGGAAGGTCTTCCCCGTACCTCCAGGGCCATCAACAAAGAATATACCCCAATCACCGCGTTCAACAGCCGCTAGTATCTCGTCGTATGCAGCCCTTTGCTCAAAATTCAGGGAAGATGACAATTTAGTGTCACTTTCGTCAAACTCAATAGTTGATTCCTCGATGATCTCTCTGGCCTCGCCCTCGGTTGGGTCAAATGCATCATCGATTGTTGGAAGAGCGAAATCAATAATGTCTTTACCCATAGACTGCAACATACCCCTAATGTCAAGCAACACCATCTGCTCCACCTCGTTCGGTGACGTGCATGTCCGACGGTAGTCATCGGACATAGGCTCAAGGTGTCTATCCCATAAACCGCGCACGTCGCCTGGCTCGCAGTGCACCAAGATTGTTGCAAAGAGCCTCCTAAGAGAGCATGGCATAGCCCACTACTCAACCTCAGTAAGACAGTTGTCGAGCGTGTTGTTTGCCTCGATGTGTCCCAACCTTTCACCGGCCTCTCTAAAGCTCCCACATACCACGCTGTCGACGGTGAGCAAGTCCTCAAATCCTGTTTTCCTCGAAACATGGTTCAACAACACATGAAGGTAGTATTGCTCCCCCTCGGCAGGATTGGCAGACACGATATGACCGATTCGAAAATGCTCCACCCGCCTCTTCCAGAACTTCTTTCTCTTCTCCCACGTGAAGCTTCCGGGGAAATCCTTGTACAATATATGCCTTGCCCAAGGGTGTTTTTCGTTTGCCTTGAAATACTCTGTTAACATGGATTTTCAAGCATTCTTGGAGGATACAACATTCTTCAAGTCAGCCTATGCATTGAATGCAACTCTGTGCATATTCGGGAGATGAAGAGGCAACTGCAAGACATGCGGGTAATTAGCACACAGTGGGAAGCCAAATATCCTCCACATAGCCTCCGGAGGGGCGACCCATCTTGCATCAACGTATCTCTTGATCTCATCAATGTTACCATCAGCGTCTGGCTGGTCGATGCTGAAAGAAGCCTTATCATGGCCCTTATAGATGTACTTATAAATGTATTTTACAGCCTTTATGCTAGAGCAGACCTCGACATTGATGTGGCAATTAAACATCTGCAGAAGGTAAGGGTTATATCGCACAACCCATCGGTTGTCCAACATTTTCCCTCGAACCTTAGCGCGTCTACCATCGTCTCTACGCCGATAAACTGTGTATGAGTCCTTGCCTTGTACCGTGTTCTCATTGAACGGCCGCAGGTATCTGCACTTGCATTCATTATCTTGCATGCAAACATTCTTTGGGTTGAGAGCACCGCATGGTCCGTGCATCATATGTTTTACCACCATTGCATACAATTCCGGATACTTCTGCTTGTCTGGGAGCTCTGCGGAAATGAGTCGGTCATACTGCTCTGGGATAAGAAGCTTATACGTTGAATCCATGATCAACAAAAAATGTGCGTGGGGGAGGCCTCTCTTCTGGAACTCAACTACGTACACATAAGCAACAACAACACCCAGGACCATCTTCTTGAGCAACATATCTTTCATAGCCTCTAGTTTGCCATAGAACACGCGAGCCATAATATCAGGTCGGTCTTGCGCCGTCTGTCCAGGAAGCAACTCATTTGTTATCTCTTCCCATTTAGGGTTGCAAGTCATGGTCAAGAAGATGTCAGGCTTCCCGTATGTATGGACAATTGCCATGGCATCCATATGTCTCTTCTTCATGTCGCGGTCGCCACCAGGGTAAGTTCCAGGGAGCACTATTCTTTTACCAACAGCGCTTGCTCGCGTCTCCCCCGATGTGATCGCATCAACAACTGCTTTGTATAAATCGACATGGATCTGTGTCTGGTTCTTCCTGTACCACCTCAACCGACAGCTCTCAATCTTGATGTACATGTCAACCGCCCATTGCTGTAGTAGGCGTGCTCCACAGAGTATTGGATTGAAGATCGCAGGCCGTGTTTGCAGCATGTAACAATAGTAGTCTCTCACGGAGACGCATAACCTGCTATTCCCCTCTACACATGTTTGAGAACCATCACGTGAGCATTATTTTTAGAAACAAGAAATTATTTATAACAAAGTGGGAGACAAACGACATACCTGCATTATCCTCATCATCATGACACAAACAAGGATTTTGTACAACCTTCCAAGAAACATTATGTTTGGGTAGCTTCGGATGCCAACCTAGCTCCCCCATTGGATAGAATAATGGATAAGACAACGGGTCATATGCCCCTGAGGTCACACGTATACTATGCCTTTCGTTGTTGTTACCACAAAGTGTTATCCTGCGGTCAAACCTTTTTGCTAGGTCAGTGCCCTCAACCCAAATTGCAGTGACCTCAGATGACACCAGTCTATTATATCTTCTTTGGTCAAGCCTCTTATCAGTGTTTAGGTCTATCCTATAATCATCGAGGTTGTCCTTGTGTGCACCCAAACTCCTAAATTGCTGGGAGTATGGGTTTACTTTGAGTATGTCTACTAACCTCTTCACAACATCCTGATCTAACTGCTTGGTGGCCGCCTTACTATGATTTAGGTTAGGGTCGTCGTCATAGAAGTACAACTGCAGATGTTCTGTACGGGAGCTAGGCCCGAACGAATGGACATTGTGGTAGATGGTGTCGTGTGCTCGGAATGTGTACACCCCAGACTTCATGTTTGTGTAGTTTTCATCAAGGCTGACGCCAAGGGTTGTGAAGGCAAAATGCCCATTGAAGAACTGTATGTTCTCCCAAAAATGTCTAGAATCTGCATCCATGCTGGACCATAGCCTCATAAGCTCTGGGATTGGTTCCGGTTGCTTAAGCTGGATTTGGCCATTGCGACAGCAGAATCCGTCAGTCTCAGACTCAAACTTCCTGGCCTTACAGTGTTTGCAATTTTCGTCGAGCTTCAGGATGTGAGTGATGTCTGGAATGTTTGAGTAGACAATGTCAAATGGATCAATCTCGCTAGTTTTAGCGCTAGACATGCTCGCTTCCTCATCATCATCCAATATGTCATTATTGGATCCTACGGGGCATTTATTGAAAAATCACATTCAAAACAGTAACTTTTAATAAATGACACAGCAATAAAGCTCCACAGTGTCATAGTGTAGAGTTGGCGATACCTTCATTGCAAAACATGTAGTACTCCTCATCAATCAAGTCATGTGTTTCCTGCTCATCCCCATGGTGCCGCTTTGGAATACATCGATGTCTTCTGCATTGTCGTCGTACAAATGTGACAACAGACAAGATAATGTTAGAACGACATGCTGAGAATGAGCATAATAAACTGATAAACGCAATTTCATACCATCGGCACCGGCATTGTATCTCGGCATGTTCGTCCCCGGATCGCCATCAGTTGAATCATCTTTTGCGGCCCGAGAGGCGGGTGATGCGCGGCTTGGGGAAGTGGGACATTCAGAGGTTGAGCTTGCTAGGCCTGTAAGGGGGATTGCGATGCATTCTTTGCACGGTGTTTTTTTTCCTTTTTTCATAATTGGCCTTCCTCTGTGCACTTGACTCCCCCTTCTCAATCACCGACATGCTTTTGCGGCACTGCACGCGCTTCTCTCGTAATTTTTAATTCTTTTGTTCTCTGACCTCCACCGTTAATTCGTCATTTTTCTTCTGATGGCATGCTCTGCTACTCGCGTTTTTCTGCTCCCTTTGCTCGTCTGTTAAATTACGTTTCCGCTCATTGTCACTTTGCCTCCTAGCTAGAACAGTGTCCTGAATGACAGACGCATGTAAATTTGAAGGAGGACATGTAGCTCCGTCTTTCGTTAAGTCTTTAACGCTAGAGCAATTCAGGTAGTTTTGTTCAATAATATTTTCAAAACGTAGTTAGCACAGTTTGATATTTTGGCGCTGGAGGAGTGCCATCTAGAATAGTAGGTCCTTATGATGAAAGGGATATTGAATGTAAGCGTATACCTGAAGTATCAGATGGACGTTTGTTTTGATCTTTGATACGCTTATCCTTGTTCCTCCAATAAGCAGCTCGCCGCAGGGCATTTCTATGGTCTCTCTTGCATTCTTCTTCTGTTTTTTGCTCTGTTTCTTGTGTGTCATTCAAAATCACATCTGGAATATAATTCACACATTCCAGAAAATTAGGGGTCATACCACCACGATGCTAGCAATTGCTGTTTTAGTAGGAAAAAAATTTGTTACCTTGTAGCTTGTTGTCATTAACGATCCCAGATGAGACCGTAGTTGTATCAGGAAATGTTGACGCATCATGCGAGAATGATGTATAGCTAGTGGCTTTGTCTAGTGAACCAAAGTTGTCCAAACATATTAATGCTTAATTATTTAGACGGTACTGACCATAATGGTTAAATCATTATAAGCTTACCTAATAAATGAAGGGTCTGTGCATGTTCAACTTGGACATTAGGTTGCTTCTTCCGCCGATAGGAAGCCCTCCTCAGGGCGTTTCTATGGTCTCTCTTGCATTCTTCTTCCGTTTTTTGCTCTGTTTCTGGGGTGTCATTCAAGATTACATTCACATCTGGTGTCATTCAGAACATTCCCAAAAATTAGAGAATAAAACAGATACATGCAAGCAATTGATGTATGAGTAGGCACAATATGATTACCTTGAAGCTCATTGTCATAGATGAGTCCAGATGAACCGTATTTGAACCCGGAAATGTTTTAGAGCTGGTTGGGTTGTCTGGTGAACCAGAATTGACCAAACATATTAATGCTTATTGGTTACGACTGTACCGACTATAACGTTTAAAACAACTTACCTGATAAAATACGGGTACATGCATTTTCATCTAGGACATTAGGTTGTTTTTTCCGCCGATATGACGCCCTCCTTAGTGCGTTTCTATGGTCTCTCTATTGGAAATATGCCCTAGAGGCAATAATAAAATGGTTATTATTATATTTCCTTGTTCATGATAATTGTCTATTGTTCATGCTATAATTGTGTTATCCGGAAATCGTAATACATGTGTGAATATATAGACCACAACACGTCCCTAGTGAGCCTCTAGTTGACTAGCTCGTTGATCAACAGATAGTCATGGTTTCCTGGCTATGGACATTGGATGTCATTGATAACGGGATCACATCATTAGGAGAATGATGTGATGGACAAGACCCAATCCTAAGCATAGCACAAATATCGTGTAGTTCGTTTTGCTAGAGCTTTTCCAAATGTCAAGTATCATTTCCTTAGACCATGAGATTGTGCAACTCCCCGATACCGTAGGAGTGCTTTGGGTGTGCCAAACGTCACAACGTAACTGGATGACTATAAAGGTGCACTACGGGTATCTCTAAAAGTGTTTGTTGGGTTGGCACGAATCGAGATTGGGATTTGTCACTCCGTATGACGGAGAGGTATCTCTGGGCCCACTCGGTAATGCATCATCATAATGAGCTCAATGTGACCAAGTGTCTGGTCACGGGATCATGCATTACGGTACGAGTAAAGTGACTTGCCGGTAACGAGATTAAACGAGGTATTGGGATACCGATGATCGAATCTCGGGCAAGTAACGTACCGATTGACAAAAGGAATTGTATACGGGATTGATTGAATCCTCGACATCGTGGTTCATCCGATGAGATCATCGAGGAGCATGTGGGAGACAACATGGGAATCCAGATCCCGCTGTTGGTTATTGACTGGAGAGGCGTCTCGGCCATGTCTGCATGTCTCCCGAACCCGTAGGGTCTACACACTTAAGGTTCGGTGACGCTAGGGTTGTTGAGATATTAGTATGCAGTAACCCGAAAGTTGTTCGGAGTCCCAGATGAGATCCCGGACGTCACGAGGAGTTCCGGAATGGTCCGGAGGTGAAGATTTATATATAGGAAGCTCAGTTTCGGCCATCGGGAAAGTTTCGGGGGTCACCAGTATTGTACCGGGACCACCGGAAGGGTCCCGGGGGTCCACCGGGTGGGGCCACCTATCCCGGAGGGCCCCATGGGCTGAAGTGGGAGGGGAACCAGCCCCTGGTGGGCTGGTGCGCCCCCCTTTGGGCCCCCTGTCGGTGTCAAAACCGGCGGATCTCGGGTAGGGGGTCCCAAACTGTGCGTCTAGGCGGATGGTAACAGGAGACAAGGAACACCATGTTTTTACCCAGGTTCGGGCCCTCTTGATGGAGGTAAAACCCTACTCCTGCTTGATTGATATTGATGATATGGGTAGTACAAGAGTAGATCTACCACGAGATCAAAGAGGCTAAACCCTAGAAGCTAGCCTATGGTATGATTGTTGTTCCTCCTACGGACTAAAACCCTCCGGTTTATATAGGCACCGAAGAGGGTTAGGGTTACACAGAGTCGGTTACAATGGTAGGAGATCTACATATCCGTATTGCCAAGCTTGCCTTCCACGCCAAGGAAAGTCCCATCCGGACACGGGACGAAGTCTTCAATCTGGTATCTTCATAGTCCAGGAGTCCGGCCGAAGATGATAGCTCGGCTATCCGGACACCCACTAATCCAGAACTCCCTCAGTAGCCCCCGAACCAGGCTTCAATGGCGATGAGTCCGGCACGTAGATTGTCTTCGGCATTGCAAGGTGGGTTCTTCTCCAAATCCTGTGTACCTGTTGAATAGCGTCTTGCTTCCTGTGAATATTGCGCTCCTTGGCTTCCACGCCCAATAATGGCCGTCTTCCATGTGTTGAACGAATGCGAAAAGTCAGGGTATTTTTACATTTACCCCCTTAGCTGCGCAAATGAGCTGTCTATAAAAGAGACGAGGATCTAGATCCAAATCACACAATCCTCCCTTCGCGAGCATTCATCAGAGCGTATCTGACAGAAATCCATTCCATCATGGACAGTCGACGTGGCTCCTCCTCTCACCCTCCCAGCCCTCAGCCTAGAGATTGGGAGAGATGCTCCGTCCCGCACAGTGAGCTAGTGGCGCTCCAAACCAAGGGATTTCTTCCCCCAGCCTTCATGGTCCCGGTTCGAGCCGGACTCGCCACCTATAAGGGCGGAAAGCAAGCAGAGAGCGTCCCCAGCCCCTCCAAAGGAGATCGGGTATGCCTTGTCTCTTATTTGATAAGAGGGCTCGGATTTCCAATTCATCCGTTTCTCCGGGGGTTCCTGGAGTTCTATGGCCTCCAGTTGCACAACCTTACGCCTGCCTCCATTTTGCATATCGCGGGCTTCGTGGCCCTTTGCGAGCTGTTTTTGGGCATCGAGCCTCATTTTGCGCTGTGGAAGAAGTTGTTCTGTCTTGTGCCCCGTTCTCAAGAGGGGTCGATATATCAAGTGGGCGGAGCCGAACTATGGCGCATCGCCGGGACCGGATATCTGTCCGGAACCCCGAAGAAGGCGTCCGACGACTGGCCTTCGGCATGGTTTTATATAGAAGATGTCCCCCTGCCGGACCCTGTTCGGGTCGGCCTCCCTGAGTTTAATAATGCTCCTTTGAAGAAACGCCTAAGCTGGCGTCCACGGAGCCCTCAAAGGGAAAACGACAGGGATGTCATTTACCTGATGAGCCGGATAAGGTTGTTAGCTCATTCCGGACTGACCATGATCGAAGTCATGGCCATATGCATTATGCGGGGGGTGCAGCCGCTCCAGTATAGAGGCCACCCCATGTGGGATTTCAACGGGGAGGATGATGTCACCCGCTGCGGCCGTAAGGGGCCGGGATCGGTCACCGATCTGATGAAGATCTTGTCCGCATTGTACAAGGGAGAAGAGGAGGAATTCCTCCGTGTCAATCCTCACATCGGATTTTCTATGAACAATCCTCCAAGCTGGGTAAGCGGACATTTATTTTGCCTATCCGATCCGTACTCCCATAGTCAAGTATCTCATTTTGTGATTTCGGCGCAGGAACTGCGCCGGGCCGTAAAGGATATAAACAGCCCGCCTCCACAACCCGAGGATCCGGAACGGTTCCTCGATCCGACCTCCCAAGAGGATCCGGACATATCGGTGGAGCTGATCGACGGGGTATTCCACCAACTGAGCATCGATAATGCCTTGGTCACCATTACGGCTGATTACCCCGGAATACTTCCCGCCTCGCAGGTAATTGAGATCAAACTCCCAAGACTTTAAAAATGACCCATCCGTGCTTATTTTCGATCACCATATACCGATGGCGTCTCGCAGGAGGCGCCCTTGAGGCGGAAGGCCGAGCCCGCGGCGGCTAGCCAACAAGGGGCAGTACGGCCCAGCAGGCTGAAAAGAAGTGTGGTCCAGATCGAAACTCCGGTGCAACGGTATGGTGTGTCACCTTACTCCCCAACTTTATTCTCGGGAGGCATACTAACGCTCGTGCCTTTTCATGAAGAAGAGCGCTCACCGAACTGTATCCGGAGAGGTTGCCAATCAGTCCTCCGCTCGTCAGGCTCCAAAGCCAGGTCTAGCAGCGGAGGCGAACACGGGGCGTGCGTCGGATGTTCCTCCGACAGAGGATGCCGACAGGTATCTGCCACCAATTCCGAGGTGGAGAGTGCCATGAATCACAGGCGCCGCCGGACAGCTCTTCGCGACGCGTGTTTCTCCCTAGAGGCATTGGATGCCTTTAATTCGGGAGATGCGCACCTCCGTGCCGCTCAAAATGGTCTAGCCAGAGCCACGGAGTAGTATGTAAAAGACATACGGGTGAGAAGATTTGACAGTTATATATGCCAGTAGCCCCCGAGACTTGAAATAGTTAGAATAACTGATTTAAGGATCATTTGTTTGTGCAGGGTCTTACCGAAAAGAATACCCAACTGTCCCAAGAGCCGGAGGAGTGCAAAGCCCAACTTGAGGCCGCACTAGCCGCAGCGGGGGAAGCCAAAGAGACCCCCTCTGGTAATATATGCTTCAAAAGATGAGTAATTTGTGAAGTGCGGCGTGTGTATAAGTCTGGCAATAATATTTCAGATGGCGCCGGGATAGATCCGGACAAGCAACAGCTCATGCGCTGGTTAAAGGCCGGCGAGAATGTGTTTACAAGGGTGAGGCAGGAGAAAAATAATCTCCAAGATGCCAACACCCAGCTGGGTGAGGAACTAAAGGATGTTCGTGCCCAGCTTTCGGACTCCGTCAAGGAGAATCGGCGGCTTCGACGCGGCATTTTTAGTAAGTGCTTGAACGAACTTTGAAAAAGAGTTCGGCGAGAAAGTCGATTAACAGAGTTATGTCTGTAGGTATGCTCATAGGCCATCCTGCAGAGGAAATGCCCGGTTCTACGGGTGACCTTCTTCCTGAACTCTTGCAACTGGACGAACGAGTTCGGCAGGTGATTAAAGACATCGCCCAGGCCTTATGGCCATCCGTCTCCCTGCCCGAAGGCCTTGGAGAGCTTGCGAAGAAGCTTCAGGGAGCGCGGCGGTGCTTCCGATTATGGAAGATATTGGCCTGCCGTCAAGGCGCCAGGGAGGCCTGGGCCATGGTGAAGACGCGGTACACGAAGGCTGACCCAAACCACATGGCCAAGGTCGGACTTGTGGGGCCCGATGGGAAGGAGATCCCTGTGAGCTTAGTGTACGGCCAGGTAGAGTTGGCCACAAAGTATTCCCAGCAGGACTGTAAACTAGACAACCGATTAGATGGCTTTGAAGAGGAATACAATCAGTCGAATTGACTATGTAATTTAAGATGACATAAAAATGCCTTCTAGCCGGATTGTAGATCGTTTGTCATAGCGGACCTTTTCGTTTCAACCTCGGGACCCGATAGTCCAGAGTGTGTCCGAATACCCTCGCGGTTATATAAGAACCGGGGCATGCGTGGAGACCAGGCATAGGGGTCATTAGTGCTTTATCAGACAAGTGCCCAACTAGTTATGTTATATTACATGGTTAGTAAGAAACATCTTCCAGGGAGAATATTGGGGAACATTGCATAAAATAAAAAAATTCCTACGTTCACCAAGATCAATCTATGAGTTCATCTAGCAACGAGAGAGAGGAGTGCATCTACATACCCTTGTAGATCGCGAGCGGAAGCGTTCAAGAGAACGGGGTTGAGGGAGTCGTACTCGTCGTGATCCAAATCACCGGAGATCCTAGCACCGAACAGACGGCACCTCCGCGTTCAACACACGTACGATCAGCGTGATGTCTCCTCCTTCTTGATCCATCAAGGGAGAAGGAGAGGTTGAGGAAGAGAGCTCCAGCAGCAGCACGACAGCGTGGTGGTGGTGGAGAGGCAGTACTCCGGCAGGGCTTCGCCAAGCTCTTAACAGAGGAGGAGAGGTGTTGGGGAGGGGAGGGGCTGCGCCTTGGATGTTGTGTGCAGCCCTCCCCTCGCCCCACTATTTATAGGGGAAGGGGGAAGGGGGCCGGCCCCCTCTAGATAAGATCTAGAGGGGGGGCGGCCAAGGGGAGGGGGCTTGCCCCCCAAGCAAGGGGGGCGCCCCCACTAGGGTTTCCCCCCAACCCTAGGCGCATGGGCCCAAGGGGGGGATGCTCCCAGCCCTCCAGGGGCTGGTTCCCTGCCCACTACAGCCCATGAGGCCTTCCGAGAGAGGTGGCCCCTCCCGGTGGCCCCCCGGAACCCCTCCGGTGGCCCCGGTACAATACCGATATGCCCCCGAACCTTTCCGGTGACCGTATGACAACTTCCCATATATAAATCTTCACCTCCGGACCATTTCGAAACTCCTCGTGACATCCGGGATCTTATCCGGGACTCCGAACAACATTCGGTAATCACATACAAGTCTTCCTAATAACCCTAGCGTCATCGAACCTTAAGTGTGTAGACCCTACGGGTTCGGGAATCATGCAGACATGACCGAGACAGCTCTCCGGCCAATAACCAACAGCAGGATCTGGATACCCATGTTGGCTCCCACATGTTCCACGATGATCTCATCGGATGAACCACAATGTCGAGGATTCAAGCAACCCCGTATACAATTCCCTTTGTCAATCGGTACGTTACTTGCCCGACATTCGATCACCGGTATCCCAATACCTCGTTCAATCTCGTTACCGGCAAGTCACTTTACTCGTACCGTAATGCATGATCCCGTGACCAGACACTTGGTCACTTTGAGCTCATTATGATGATGCATTACCGACTGGGCCCAGAGATACCTCTCCGTCATACAGAGTGACAAATCCCAGTCTCGATCTGTGTCAACCCAACAGACACTTCCGGAGATACCCGTAGCATACCTTTATAGTCACCCAGTTATGTTGTGATGTTTGGTACACCCAAAGCACTCCTACGGTATCCGGGAGTTACACGATCTCGTGGTCTAAGGAAAAGATACTTGACATTGGAAAAGCTCTAGCAAACGAACTACACGATCTTGTGCTATGCTTAGGATTGGGTCTTGTCCATCACATCATTCTCCTAATGATGTGATCCCGTTATCAATGACATCTAATGTCCATAGTCAGGAAACCATGACTATCTGTTGATCAACGAGCTAGTCAACTAGAGGCTCACTAGGGACATATTGTGGTCTATGTATTCACACGTGTATTACGATTTCCGGATAATACGATTATAGCATGAATAAAAGACAATTATCATGAACAAGGAAATATAATAATAATCCTTTTATTATTGCCTCTAGGGCATATTTCCAGCAGTCTCCCACTTGCACTAGAGTCAATAATCTAGTTACATTGTGATGAATCGAACACCCATAGAGTTCTGGTGTTGATCATGTTTTGCTCGCGGAAGAGGTTTAGTCAACGGATCTGCGACATTCAGATCCGTATGTACTTTGCAAATATCTATGTCTCCATCTTGAACATTTTCACGGATGGAGTTGAAACGACGCTTGATGTGCCTGGTCTTCTTGTAAAACCTGGGCTCCTTGGCAAGGGCAATAGCTCCAGTGTTGTCACAGAAGAGAGTGATTGGCCCCGACGCATTGGGTATGACTCCTAGATCGGTGATGAACTCCTTCATCCATATTGCTTCATGCGCTGCCTCCGAGGCTGCCATGTACTCCGCTTCACATGTACGTAGATCCCGCCACGACGCTCTGCTTGCAACTGCACCAGCTTACTGCTCCACGATTCAACATATACACGTATCCGGTTTGTGACTTAGAGTCATCCAGATCTGTGTCGAAGCTAGCATCGACGTAACACTTTACGATGAGCTCTTCTTCACCTCCATAGATGAGAAACATGTCCTTTGTCCTTTTCAGGTACTTCAGGATATTCTTGACCGCTGTCCAGTGTTCCTTGCCAGGATTACTTTGGTACCTTCCTACCAAACTTACAGCAAGGTTTACATCAGGTCTGGTACACAGCATGGCATACATAATAGATCCTATGGCTGATGCATAGGGGATGACACTCATCTCTTCTTTATCTTCTGCTGTGGTCGGGCATTGAGCCGAGCTCAATCTCACACCTTGCAATACAGGCAAGAACACTTTCTTGGACTGATCCATATTGAACTTCTTCAATATCTTATCAAGGTATGTGCTTTGTGAAAGACCTATGAGGCGTCTCGATCTTTCGCTATAGATCTTGATGCCTAATATATAAGCAGCTTCTCCAAGGTCCTTCATTGAAAAACACTTATTCAAGTAGGCCTTAATGCTGTCCAAAAGTTCTATATCATTTCCCATCAAAAGTATGTCATCTACATATAATATGAGAAATGCTACAGAGCTCCCACTCACTTTCTTGTAAACGCAGGCTTCTCCATAAGTCTGCATAAACCCAAACGCTTTGATCATCTCATTAAAGCGAATGTTCCAACTCCGAGATGCTTGCACCAGCCCATAAATGGATTGCTGGAGCTTGCATACCTTGTTAGCATTCTTAGGATCGACAAAACCTTCCAGCGGCATCATATACAGTTCTTCCTTAAGATAGCCGTTAAGGAATGCCGGTTTGACGTCCATCTGCCATATCTCATAATCATAGTATGCGGCAATTGCTAACATGATTCGGACGGACTTCAGCTTCGCTACGGGAGAGAAAGTCTCATCGTAGTCAACCCCTTGACCTTGCCGATAGCCCTTAGTGACAAGTCGAGCTTTATAGATGGTAACATTACCATCCGCGTCCGTCTTCTTCTTAAAGATCCATTTGTTTTCTATCGCTCGCCGATCATCGGGCAAGTCTGTCAAAGTCCATACTTTGTTTTCATACATGGATTCTATCTCGGATTGCATGGCTTTAAGCCATTTGTTGGAATTTGGGCCCGCCATCGCTTATTCATAGTTCGAAGGTTCACCGTTGTCTAACAACATGATTTCCAGGACAGGGTTGCCATACCACTCTGGTGTGGAACGTGTCCTTGTGGACCAACGAAGTTCAGTAGCAACTTGATCCTAAGTACCTTGATCATCATCATTAATTTCCTCTCCAGTCGGTATAGGCACCACAGGAACATTTTCCTGAGCTGCACTATTTTCCGGTTCAAGAGGTAGTACTTCATCGAGTTCTACTTCCCTCCCACTTACTCCTTTCGGGAGAAACTCTTTTTCCATAAAGGATCCGTTCTTGGAAACAAAGATCTTGCCTTCGGATCTAAGGCAGAAGGTATACCCAATGGTTTCCTTAGGGTATCCTATGAAGACGCATTTTTTCGACTTGGGTTCGAGCTTTTCAGGTTGAAGTTTCTTGACATAAGCATCGCATCCCCAAACTTTTAGAAACGACAGCTTAGGTATCTTCCCAAACCATCATTCATACGGTGTCGTCTCAATGGATTTAGACGGAGCCCTATTTAAAGTGAATGTAGTTGTCTCTAGAGCGTATCCCCAAAATGATAGCGGTAAATCGGTAAGAGACATCATAGATCACACCATATCCAATAGAGTGCGATTACGACGTTCGGACACACCGTTACACTGAGGTGTTCCAGGCGGCGTGAGTTGTGAAACGATTCCACATTTCCTTAAGTGTGTACCAAATTCGTGACTTAAATATTCTCCTCCATGATCTGATCGTAAGAACTTTATCTTTCAGTCACGTTGATTCTCTACCTCATTCTGAAATTCCTTGAACTTTTCAAAGGTCTCAGACTTGTGTTTCATCAAGTAGACATACCCATATCTACTCAAGTCATCAGTGAGAGTGAGAACATAACGATATCCTCCGCGAGCCTCAACGGTCATTGGACCGCACACATTGGTATGTATGATTTCCAATAAGTTGGTTGCTCGCTCCATTGTTCCGGAGAACGGAGTCTTGGTCATTTTGCCCATGAGGCATGGTTCGCATGTGTCAAATGATTCATAATCGAGAGACTCTAAAAGTCCATCAGCATGGAGCTTCTTCATGCGCTTGACACCAATGTGACCAAGGCGGCAGTGCCACAAGTATGTGGGACTATCGTTATCAACTTTACATCTTTTGGTATTCACACTATGAATATGTGTAACATTACATTCGAGATTCATTAAGAATAAACCATTGACCATCGGGGCATGACCATAAAAAATATCTCTCATATAAATAGAACAACCATTATTCTTGGATTTAAATGAGTAGCCATCTCGTATTAAACAAGATCCAGATACAATGTTCATGCTCAAACTTGGCACTAAATAACAATTATTGAGGTTTAAAACAAATCTCATAGGTAAATGTAGAGGTAGCGTGCCGACGGCGATCACATCGACCTTGGAACCATTCCCGGCGTGCATCATCACCTCGTCCTTCGCCAGTCTCCGCTTATTCCGCAGCTCCTGCTATGAGTTACAAATATGAGCAACGGCACCGGTATCAAATACCCAGGAGTTACTACGAGTGCTGGTGAGGTACACATCAATTACATGTATATCACATATACCTTCAGTGTTGCCGGCCTTCTTGTCCGCTAAGTATTTGGGGCAGTTCCGCTTCCAGTGACCCTTCCCTTTGCAATAAAAGCACTCAGTCTCAGGCTTGGGTCCATTCTTTGACTTCTTCCCGGCAACTGGCTTACCGGGCGCGGCAACATCTTTGCCGTCCTTCTTGAAGTTCTTCTTACCCTTGCCCTTCTTGAACTTGGTGGTTTTATTGACCATCAACACTTGATGTTCTTTCTTGATTTCTACCTCTACCGACTTCAACATTGAAAATACTTCAGGAATAGTTTTCACCAACCCCTGCATATTGTAGTTCATCACAAAGCTCTTGTAGCTCGGTGGGAGCGACTGAAGGATTCTGTCAATGACCGCCTCGTCCGGGAGGTTAATGTCCAGCTGGGACAGGCAGTTGTGCAAGCAGACATTTTGAGTATGTGCTCACTGACAGAACTATTTTCCTCCATCTTACAACTATAGAACTTGTCGGAGACTTCATATCTCTCGACCCGGGCGTGAGCTTGGAAAACCATTTTCAACTCCTCGAACATCTCATATGCTCCCTGTTGCTCAAAACACTTTTGGAGCCCCAGTTCTAAGCTGTAAAGCATGCCGCACTGAACGAGGGAGTAATCATCAGCACGTGACTGCCAAGCGTTCATAACGTCTTGGTACTCTGGGATGGGTGCTTCACCTAGCGGTCCTTCTAGGACATATGCTTTCTTGGCAGCTAAGAGGATGATCCTCAGGTTCCGGACCCAGTCCGTCTAGTTGCTTCCATCATCTTTCAGCTTGGTTTTCTCTAGGAACGCGTTGAAGTTCATGTTGACATGGGCGTTGGCCATTTGATCTACAAGACATATTTTGCAAAGATTTTAGACTAAGTTCATGATAATTAAGTTCATCTAATCAAATTATTTAATGAACTCCCACTCAGATTTGACATCCCTCTAGTCATCTAAGTGTTACATGATCCGTGTCGACTAGGCCGTGTCCGATCATCACGTGAGACAGACTAGTCATCATCGGTGAACATCTCCATGTTGATCGTATCTTCCATACGACTCATGTTCGACCTTTCGGTCTCTGTGTTCCGAGGCCATGTCTGTACATGCTAGGCTCATCAAGTTAACCTAATGTTTTTGCATGTGTAAAACTGTCTTACACCCGTTGTATGTGAACGTAGGAATCTATCACACCCGATCATCACGTGGTGCTTCGAAACGATGAACTTTAGCAACGGCGCACAGTTAGGGGGAACACTTTCTTGAAATTATTATAAGAGATCATCTTATTTACTACCGTCGTTCTAAGTAAACAAGATGCATAAACATAATAAACATCACATGCAATTATATAGTAGTGACATGATATGGCCAATATCATATAGCTCCTTTGATCTCCATCTTCGGGGCTCCATGATCATCTTCGTCACCGGCATGACACCATGATCTCCATCATCGTGTCTCCATGAAGTTGCTCGTCAACTATTACTTCTACTACTATGGCTAACGGTTTAGCAATAAAGTAAAGTAATTACATGGCGTTAAATCATTAACACGCAGGTCATACAATAATTAAGACGACTCCTATGGCTCCTGCCGGTTGTCATACTCATCGACATGCAAGTCGTGATTCCTATTACAAGAACATGATCTCATACATCACAATATATCATTCATCATTCATCACAACTTTTGGCCATATCACATCACAAAGCAATTGCTGCAAAAACAAGTTAGACGTCCTCTAATTGTTGTTGCATCTTTTACGTGGCTGCAATAGGGTTCTAGCAAGAACGTTTTCTTACCTACGAATAACCACAACGTAATTTGTCAACTTCTATTTACCCTTCATAAGGACCCTTTTCATCGAATCCGCTCCAACTAAAGTGGGAGAGACAGACACCCGCTAGCCACCTTATGCAACTAATGCATGTCAGTCGGTGGAACCTGTCTCACGTAAGCATACATGTAAGGTCGGTCCGGGCCACATCATCCCACAATACCGCTGAAGCAAAATAAGACTAGTAGTGGCAAGAAAGTTGACAACATCTACGCCCACAACAGATTTGTGTTCTACTCGTGCAATAGAGAACTACACATAGACCTAGCTCATGATGCCACTATTGGGGAACGTTGCATAAAATAAAAAAATTCCTACGTTCACCAAGATCAATCTATGAGTTCATCTAGCAACGAGAGAGAGGAGTGCATCTACATACCCTTGTAGATCGCGAGTGGAAGCGTTCAAGAGAATGGGGTTGAGGGAGTCGTACTCGTCGTGATCCAAATCACCGGAGATCCTAGCGCCGAACGGACGGCACCTCCGCGTTCAACACACGTACGGTCAGCGTGACGTCTCCTCCTTCTTGATCCAGCAAGGGAGAAGGAGAGGTTGAGGAAGAGAGCTCCAGCAGCAGCACGACGGCGTGGTGGTGGTGGAGAGGCAGTACTCCAGCAAGGCTTCGCCAAGCTCTTAACGGAGGAGGAGAGGTGTTGGGGAGGGGAGGGGCTGCGCCTTGGATGTTGTGTGCAGCCCTTCCCTCACCCCTCTATTTATAGGGGAAGGGGGAAGGGGGCCGGCCCCCTCTAGATGAGATCTAGAGGGGGGCGGCGGCCAAGGGGAGGGGGCTTGCCCCCAAGCAAGGGGGGCACCCCCACTAGGGTTTCCCCCCAACCCTAGGCGCATGTGCCCAAGGGGGGGATGCGCCCAGCCCTCCAGGGGCTGGTTCCCTGCCCACTACGGCCCATGAGGCCCTCGGAGAGAGGTGGCCCCTCCCGGTGGACCCTCGGAACCCCTCCGGTGGCCCCGATACAATACCGATAAGCCCTCGAACCTTTCCGGTGACCGTATGACAACTTCCCATATATAAATCTTCACCTCCGGACCATTCCGGAACTCCTTGTGATGTCCGGGATCTTATTCGGGACTCCAAACAACATTCGGTAATCACATACAAGTCTTCCTAATAACCCTAGCGTCACCGAACCTTAAGCGTGTAGACCCTACGGGTTCGGGAATCATGCAGACATGACCGAGACAGCTCTCCGGCCAAT
Organism: Triticum aestivum; assembly: GCF_018294505.1. Lineage (NCBI taxonomy): Eukaryota > Viridiplantae > Streptophyta > Magnoliopsida > Poales > Poaceae > Triticum > Triticum aestivum. The sequence goes on from NC_057795.1 coordinate 68,295,494, forward strand.
AACCAACAGCGGGATCTAGATACCCATGTTGGCTCCCACATGTTCCATGATGATCTCATCGGATGAACCACGATGTCGAGGATTCAAGCAACCCCGTATACAATTCCCTTTGTCAATCGGTACGTTACTTGCCCGAGATTCGATCGTCGGTATCCCAATACCTCGTTCAATCTCGTTACCGGCAAGTCACTTTACTCGTACCGTAATGCATGATCCCGTGACCAGACACTTGGTCACTTTGAGCTCATTATGATGATGCATTACCGAGTGGGCCTAGAGATACCTCTCCGTCATACGGAGTGACAAATCCCAGTCTCGATCTGTGTCAACCCAACAGACACTTTCGGAGATACCCGTAGCATACCTTTATAGTCACCTAGTTACGTTGTGACATTTGGTACACCCAAAGAACTCCTACGGTATCCGGGAGTTACACGATCTCATGGTCTAAGGAAAAGATACTTGACATTGGAAAAGCTCTAGCAAACGAACTACACGATCTTGTGCTATTCTTAGGATTGGGTCTTGTCCATCACATCATTCTCCTAATGATGTGATCCCGTTATCAATGACATCTAATGTCCATAGTCAGGAAACCATGACTATCTGTTGATCAACGAGCTAGTCAACTAGAGGCTCACTAGGGACATATTGTGGTCTATGTATTCACACACGTATTACGATTTCCGGATAATACGATTATAGCATGAATAAACGACAATTATCATGAACAAGGAAATATAATAATAATCCTTTTATTATTGCCTCTAGGGCATATTTCCAACAGAGAATAGTTCTGTTAGGGGTTCCTTTCCCTAGGAGGCATGCCCTAAAGTGCATGTCCGGACTGCAAAAAAAGCAGAAAAATGTCTGGGGGCAGAAAAATGGGTATTAAATCGTCTTTTTGTTCACCGATCGAATATTCCCTTAAGAACGCTAGCTTTCGGCTTCACCCAGTCTGAGGTACACATCCGGCTGACCCGGTAGTAACAATCGCAGAGGTGCTCCCTTTACCACCTAGCCGAACAATCGGGAATGTAGGGGTAAGCACAGGAGCCAAGCAACCCAGCTTGGCCAAAACTTAAGTCATATCGATGCATATAATGGTGAATAAAAGGTACATGCGGAAGTGTGACACATGTGTTGGGCATAAAGCCCGTATAAATAAGCTTATGTTAAAGAAGCCCCCAGGTATAATGAGCGCGGATAGCACGTCAAGTGTGTGCGAACAATGCGCAAACAAGCTTTCAAAGGCTGTAATAGAAAAGGAGGGAGAAGGAGAGAAACAGAAGAAAGTTAATATGTAAAGTATAGACGGAGGAAGGAGACGAACTCAGAATCCGGCGCTAGGCGTAGAATCTTCGGAGACGGGCTGCGTTCCATGGGTTCGGCTCGAGTCGGTTATCCGATGCATCCCGCAGACGGTACGCTCCTCCGGTCAGGACTTGGTCGATGATAAAGGGACCTTCCCATTTGGGCTTGAGTTTGTCCTTTTTCTTGTCCGGCAGGCGTAGAACTAACTCGCCAATGTTGTAAGTTTTGGCCCGTACTTCTTTGCTTTGATATCTTCGAGCTTGTTATTGATAGAATGCGGAACGGGCTTTTGCCATGTCACGCTCCTCCTCCAATATGTCCAAACTATCCTGCCGATCGAGCTCGGCTTCTCTTTCTTCGTACATGCGCACGCGAGGTGAGTCATGAATTATGTCGCAGGGCAGAACTGCCTCTGCGCCGTATACCATAAAGAATGGTGTAAATCCGGTGGTGCGATTCGGAGTGGTCCGGAGCCCCTAGAGTACGGAGTCAAGCTTCTCTACCCAGTGCGTGTTAGATTCCTTGAGGGACCGCACTAGTCTGGGTTTGATGCCGCTCATGATTAGACCATTTGCTCGCTCTACTTGACCGTTAGTTTGAGGGTGATAGACTGAAGCATAGTCGAGCTTGATGCCCATGTTTTTGCACCAGAGTTTGACCTCGTCGGCCGTAAAGTTCGTGCCGTTATTAGTGATGATGCTATGGGGGACGTTGTAACGGTGTACGACCCCTAATATGAAGTCTATCACCGGTCCAGATTCGGTCGTCTTAATAGGTTTGGCCTCTATCCATTTGGTGAATTTATCCACCATGACCAGTAGGTATTTTTGCTTGTGGGTTCCTTCTTTAAGGGGTCCAACCATGTCAAGCCCCCAGACCGCGAAGGGCCAGGTTATGGGTATAGTTTTGAGGGCGGTGGGTGGCATGTGGCTTTGATTAGCAAAGAGTTGGCAACCGACACATCATTGGACTAAGTCGTGAGCATCTGCCCGGGCCGTTGGCCAATAAAATCATGTGCGGAAGGCCTTGCCTACAAGGGCCCGGGCCGTGGCGTGGTGCCCGCCGAGTCCGACATGAATTTCAGCCAGAAGATTCCGCCCTTCCTCTTTGGAGATACACCTTTGAAGGACTCCGGTTGTGCTTTTCTTGTAAAGCTCTCCCTCATGGACCTTATAGGCTTTAGATCACCGCACTATGCAGCGGGCCTTGTTTTGGTCCTTGGGAAGTTCCTGCCTGGTTAGGTAGGCTAGGAATGGTTCCATCCACGGGGCAATGACTGCCATTATTACGTGTGCTGAAGATGTTACTTAGTTGGCAGAACCACCAATTGTGTCAGAATGTTCGGTGTCCGGCAGTGCGGTTGGGTTTGGGTTGTTATTTTCGGATTCCCCCTCCCATAGTACAGATGGCTTGAACAGCCTCTCTAGGAAGATGTTGGGAGGGACGGCATCGCGCTTTGCGCCAATGCGCGCCAATACGTCTGCTGCCTGGTTGTTATCCCGGGCTATATGGTGAAATTCGAGCCCTTCAAACCGAGCTGACATTTTTAGAACGGCGTTGCGATAAGCTGCCATTTTCGGATCCTTGGCATCGAAGTCTCCATTTATTTGGGATGTCGCAAGGTTTGAATCCCCACGCACCTCTAGGCGTTGAATGCCCATGGAGACTGCCATCCGGAGGCTGTGTAGAAGGGCCTCGTATTCGGTTGCGTTGTTGGAGTCCGTATACATTATCTGGAGTACGTATTGAACCGTATCTCCGGTTGGGGACGTCAAAACGACGCCAGCCCCCAGACCAGCCAACATTTTGGAGCCATCGAAGTGCATTATCCAGTTGGAATATGCACCGTACTCTTTGGGGAGTTCGGCTTCAGTCCATTCGGTGACGAAGTCGGCCAAAACTTGCGACTTAATAGCTCGCCGTGGCTTATAGGTTATGTCAAACGGGAGGAGCTCAATGGCCCATTTGGCAATTCGGCCCGTCGTGTCGCGGTTGTTTATAATGTCGTTAAGAGGTACTTCGGAGGCTACTGTTATCGAACACTCTTGAAAGTAGTGTCACAGCTTTCGGGATGCCATGAACACCGTGTACGCTATCTTCTGATAATGCGGGTATAGTGACTTGCATGGAGTCAGCACAGTGGACACGTAGGAAACTGGTTTTTGAAGGGGGAACTTGTGTCCGTCCATTTCTCGTTCGACAACGAGCACCGCGCTCACCACTTGATGAGTTGCCGTGATATATAATAGCATTGGTTCGCCTATGTTGGGCGCGGCCAGGACCGGGTTTGTTGCCAATATGGCTTTTATTTCTTTGAGTCCGGTCGTGGCGGCATCCGTCCACTCGAAGTGTTCGGTGCGTCGGAGGAGGTAATAAAGGGGTAATGCCTTTTCTCCTAAACGGGAGATAAAGCGGCTTAAAGCCACCACGCATCCCGTCAATTTTTGTATTTGTTTGAGGTCATTTGGGATATCTAATTGTGACAGAGCTCGGATCTTGGCTGGGTTTGCTTCAATTCCTCTACCGGATACAATGGAGCCCAAGAGCTTTCCGGCTGGTACACCGAAAACACATTTTTCCGGTTAAGCTTAATGTCATATGTTCGGAGATTATCGAACGTGAGCCTCAAGTCGTCTACTAGAGTTTCGACGTGCTTGGTTTTGACGACCACATCGTCTACGTATGCCTCCACTGTTTTGCCGATCTGGTTTTCTAGACATGTCTGAATCATGCGCTGATATGTTGCGCTGGCATTTTTGAGCCCAAAGGGCATTGTGTTGAAGCGGAATGGGCCGTATGGGGTGATGCATGCCGTTGCGGCCTGGTCGGGCTCTGCCATCTTAATTTGGTGGTAGCCTGAGTATGCGTCGAGGAAACACAATAAGTCGTGTCCTGTAGTAGCGTCGATAATTTGATCGATGTGGGGGAGTGGGAAAGGATCCTTTGGGCAAGCCTTGTTGAGGTCCTTAAAATCGACACATAGGCGCCAGGATTTATCCTTCTTTGGTACCATCACCAAGTTTGCTAGCCAGTCCGGATGTTTTATATCTCTGATGAATCCGGCCTCCAATAATTTGGCTAGCTCCTCTCCCATGGCCTGTCTCTTGGGTTCGGAGAAACGCCGAAGAGCCTGCTTGACTGGCTTGAATCCTTTTAGGATGTTTAGGCTGTGCTCGGCCAGCCGGCATGAGATTCCTGGCATGTCTGAAGGGTGCCAGGCAAAAATGTCCCAATTTTTGCGTAGGAATTCTCGTAGTGCGGCGTCTACATCAGGGTTTAATTGTGCCCCAATGGAGGCCGTTTTTGTAGGGTCCGTTGGATGGGCTTGGAATTTGACTGTTTCGTCCGCTGGTTTAAATGAGGTGGACTTGGATCTCTTATCGAGTGTCACATCGTCCCTATTCACCGTGGAGCGCAGCGCAGTGAATTCCTCGGACGCTAGGGCTTCGGATAGTGCCACAAGGGCCAGTGCGGCTGTCTTATTTTCGGCGCGGAGTGCTATGCACGGGTCACTAGCAAGAGTGATGATTCCGTTGGGCCCGGGCATTTTGAGCTTCATGTACCCGTAATGGGGTATAGCTTGAAAAATTGTGAATGCCTCTCGCCCTAATAAAGCGTGATATCCGCTGCTGAACGGGGCCACTTGGAACGTGACCTCTTCGAACATGTAATTATTTGGCGTGCCGAACACCACATCCAGTGTGATTTTTCCTGTACAGCATGCTTCCCGTCTGGGGATTATTCCTCTAAAGGTTGTGCTGCTTCGCTCAATGCGACTCCAGTCTATTTCCATTTTTCGGAGGGTTTCCTCGTAGATGAGGTTCAATCCGCTGCCATCGTCCATGAGTACCTTGGTAAGGCGAAAGTCGTCCACTATTGGACTGAGGACCAATGCGGCTGGTGCTCGGGTTGTTCGGAATTTAGGTTCGTCACTGGCATTAAAGGTAATAGCCGTGTCACTCCATGGGTTTATTGTTGCTACTTGGTAGACTTCGGCAAGGTTGTGAAGTGTTCGTTTCCGCATATTATTTGATGCGAAAGTCTCGAAGACTGTTAATACCGTACTGGTATCCTTGGACTGGTATTCTGGAGTTAGAAGCTCTTTGCCACTTTTGGCCACCTGCCGTAGTATCCAACATGCTCTAAGGCTGTGAGTTGGAGTGGCACCCTCTGTACTATGAATTTTGCAGGGTCCATTGAGCCATCCTTCTAGTGCGGTTCCATGCCCTATAGAGGGTTTTTGCTTTTTGGTGTTTAACCCAGATGCCTGGCGATAATGCACCCTTTTATTTCGGACTAGGGTTGTATTCAGGGCCGGATTGTCCCAAAAATTGATTTCGGTTTTCCAGGCGCTTTCCATCGCACAGTACTTTCGTGCTATGGACGCTAAGTCAGCGAAGCGTGTAATTTCACGATGACTTACGGCGTTGAGGATTCCCTTGTCCGTGCAATTATTGTAGAAGAATGAAATTGCGTCCTCCTCACGGCAGTCCTTTATCATGTTCATAACCAGGAGGAATCTGGCCTAGTAATGGTGTACTGTTTCTGTGGGCTCTTGCCGGATTTTGGATAGATCGCTTATGTTTGGGTGGGCGGGTGAAATTAAATTCGGAACCCCGTCCACTTTAAAACTCAGGGGCCAAGTAGTTTCCGAACTCGGAAGCTTGGGTTCTTGGATGTTGTCCAATGAGTCTAGCCCGTTGCCTGACTTTAGGTTCAGGGCTTGAGTAACATCCTCCCCTCCGCGGGAATCCGACATGGAGGGGTCGGGAATCCGGACATAGCTAGTCCTTAAGATAGAAGAAGGGTTGCTGTATTGTTCCTCTACCACAGCAACGTGGTGGGTAGCCTAGGGAGAGTTAATATCTCTCAGATCGGGTTTAGGCCCAATCCGATTGTAGTCTGTAGCGACTTCCAGGGCGGCGATGCGATCCAAGAGCTCGTTTAAGGAAGAGAGCTCCATTGGATCCAACTGCTCGGCGAGTTCCGAGCTAACGTGAAGATTGCTTTCGATGACCCGAGAAGTCATCACCGGCGTGGCGGCCGGACAGGCGGTTATAAGGAAACCGCCTAGCCGGAGAGTTTGGCCGATAGCCAAAGCTCCTTTAGCAACAGTGCCGTCTTTAAAGACAGGATGAGGCATCCTTCCTGATAGCGACGGCATAGAGGAACTCTCAATGAAAGCACCAATGTCGGTGTCAAAACTGGCGGATCTCGGGTAGGGGGTCCCGAACTGTGCGTCTAGGAGGATGGTAACAGGAGACAAGGGACATGATGTTTTTACCCAGGTTCGGGCCCTCTCGATGGAGGTAAAACCCTACTCCTACTTGATTGATATTGATGATATGGGTAGTACAAGAGTAGATCTACCACAAGATCAAAGAGGCTAAACCCTAGAAGCTAGCCTATGGTATGATTGTTGTTCCTCCTACGGACTAAAACCCTCCGGTTTATATAGGCACCCAAGAGGGTTAGGGTTACACAGAGTCGGTTACAATGGTAGGAGATCTACATATCCGTATTGCCAAGCTTGCCTTCCACGCCAAGGAAAGTCCCATACGGACATGGGACGAAGTCTTCAATCTTGTATCTTCATAGTCCAGGAGCCCGTCCGAAGATGGTAGTTCGGCTATCTGGACACCCCCTAATCCAGGACTCCCTCACCCCCCTGCGCCTAGGGTTGGAAACCCTAGGGGTGGGGGCGCCTCACTTGCCTTGGGGGGCAAGCCACCCCCTTGCCCGCCGCCCCCTTGGAGATTAGATCTTCTAGGGCTGGTGCCCCCCCTAGGGGCCCTATATAAAGAGGGGGGAGGGCAGCCACACCCCAAGTCTCTAGCGCCTCCCTCTCCCCTGCTACACCTCTCCCTCTCGTAAGTGCTTGGCGAAGCCCTGCCGAGATCACTGCTGCATCCACCACCACGCAGTCGTGCTGCTGGATCTCCATCAACCTCTCCTTTCCCCTTGCTGGATCAAGAAGGAGGATATGTCTTCCCAACCGTATGTGTGTTGAACGCGGAGGTGCCGTCCGTTCAGCGCTAGGATCTCTGGTGATTTGGATCACGACGAGTACGACTCCCTCAACCCCCTTCTCTTGAACGCTTCTGCGCGCGATCTACAAGGGTATGTAGATGCACTCCTCTCTCTCGTTGATAGATGACTCCATAGATTGATCTTGGTGAAGCGTAGAAAATTTTTATTTTCTATAACGTTCTCCAATAGTGGCATCATGAGCTAGGTCTATGCGTAGTTACTATGCACGAGTAGAACACAAACTTGTTGTGGGCGTAGATGTTGTCAACTTTCTTGCCATTACTAGTCTTATCTTGCTTCGGCGGCATCGTGGTATGAAGCGTCCCGGACCGACCTTACACGTATGCTTACGTGAGACAGGTTCCACCGACTGACATGCACTAGTTGCATAAGGTGGCTAGCAGGTGTCTGTCTCTCCCACTTTAGTTGGAGCGGATTCGATGAAAAGAGTCCTTATGAAGGGTAAATAGAAATTGGCATATCACGTTGTGGTTTTACGTAGGTAAGAAACGTTCTTGCTAGAAACCTATAGAAGCCACGTAAAAACTTGCATCAACAATTAGAGGACGTCTAACTTGTTTTTGCAACATATGCCGTGTGATGTGATATGGCCAAAAGGATGTGATGAATGATATATGTGATGTATGAGATTGATCATGTTCTTGTAATAGGAATCACGACTTGCATGTCGATGATTATGACAACCAGCAGGAGTCATAGGAGTTGTCTTTATTTTTTGTATGACATGCGTGTCATTGAATAACGCCATGTAAATTACTTTACTTTATTGCTAAACGTGTTAGCCATAGAAGTAGAAGTAATCATTGGCGTGACAACTTCATGAAGACACAATGATGGAGATCATGATGATGGAGATCATGGTGTCATGTCGGTGACGAAGATGATCATGGCGCCCCGAAGATGGAGATCAAAGGAGCAATATGATATTGGCCATATTATGTCACTATTTGATTGCATGTGATGTTTATCATGTTTTACATCTTATTTGCTTAGAACGACGGTAGCTTAAATAAGATGATCCCTCGCAATAATTTCAAGGAAGCGTTCCCCCTAACTGTGCACCGTTGCAAAGGTTCGTTGTTTTGAAGCACCATGTGATGATCCGGTGTGATAGATCCTAACGTTCGAATACAATGGGTGTAAGCCAGATTTACACACGCAATACACTTAGGTTGACTTGACGAGCCTAGCATGTGCAGACATGGCCTCGGAACACGGAAGACCGAAAGGTCGAGCATGAGTCGTATAGAAGATACGATCAACATGAAGATGTTCACCGATGATGACTAGTCCGTCTCACGTGATGATCGGACACGACCTAGTTGACTCGGATCATGTTTCACTTAGATGACTAGAGGGATGTCTGTCTGAGTGGGAGTTCATTGAATAATTTGATTAGATGAACTTAATTATCATGAACTTAGTCTAAAATCTTTACAATATGTCTTGTAGATCAAATGGCCCACGCTAATGTTGCCCTCAACTTCAACGCGTTCCTAGAGAAAACCAAGCTGAAAGATGATGGCAGCAACTATACGGACTGGGTCCAGAACCTGAGGATCATCCTCATAGCTGCAAAGAAAGATTATGTCCTAGAAGCACCGCTAGGTGAAGCACCCATCCTAGAGAACCAAGAAGTTATGAACGCTTGGCAGTCTCGTGCTGATGATTACTCCCTTGTTCAGTGCGGCATGCTTTACATCTTAGAATCGGGGCTCCAAAAGCGCTTTGAGCAACACGGAGCATATGAGATGTTCGAGGAGCTGAAAATGGTTTTCCAAGCTCATGCCCGGGTCGAGAGATATGAAGTCTCCGACAAGTTCTTCAGTTGTAAGATGGAGGAAAATAGTTCTGTCGGTGAGCACATATTCAAAATGTCTGGGTTGCACAACCGCTTGACTTAGCTGGGAGTTAATCTCCCGGATGACGCGGTCATTGACAAAATCCTTCAGTCGCTTCCACCGAGCTACAAGAGCTTTGTGATGAACTTCAATATGCAGGGGATGGAAAAGACCATTCCTGAGATATATTCAATGCTGAAATCAGCGGAGGTAGAGATCAAAAAGGAACATCAAGTGTTGATGGTGAATAAAACCACTAAGTTCAAGAAAGGCAAGGGTAAGAAGAACTTCAAGAAGGACAGCAAGGGAGTTGCCGCGCCCGGTAAGCCAGTTGCCGAGAAGAAGTCAAAGAATGGACCCAAGCCTGAGACTGAGTGCTTTTATTGCAAGGGAAGTGGTCACTAGAAGTGGAACTGCCTCAAGTACTTAGCGGACAAGAAGGCTAGCAACACCAAAGGTATATGTGATATACATGTTATTGATGTATACCTTACCAGCACTCGTAGTAGCTCCTGGGTATTTGATACCGGTGTGGTTACTCATATTTGTAACTCAAAGCAGGAGCTGCGGAATAAGCGGAGACTGGCGAAGGACGAGGTGACGATGCGCGTCGGGAATGGTTCCAAGGTCGATGTGATCGCCGTCGGCACGCTACCTCTACATTTACCTATGGGATTAGTTTTAAACCTCAATAATTGTTATTTAGTGCCAGCTTTGAGCATGAACATTGTATCTGGATCTCATTTAATACGAGATGGCTACTCATTTAAATCCGAGAATAATGGTTGTTCTATTTATATGAGAGATATGTTTTATGGTCATGCCCCGCTGGCCAATGGTTTATTCTTAATGAATCTCGAACGTGATGTTACACATATTCATAGTGTGAATACCAAAAGATGTAAGGTTGATAACGATAGTCCCACATACTTGTGGCACTGCCGCCTTGGTCACATTGGTGTCAAGCGCATGAAGAAGCTCCATGCTGATGGACTTTTAGAGTCTCTAAATTATGAATCGTTTGACACATGTGAACCATGCCTCATGGGCAAAATGACCAAGACTCCATTCTCCGGAACAATGGAGCAAGCAACCAACTTATTGGAAATCATACATACTGATGTGTGCGGTCCAATGAGCGTTGAGGCTCGCGGAGGCTATCGTTATGTTCTCACTCTCACTGATGACTTAAGTAGATATGGGTATGTCTACTTGATGAAACACAAGTCTGAGACCTTTGAAAAGTTCAAGGAATTTCAGAATGAGGTAGAGAATCAACGTGACCGAAAGATAAAGTTCTTTCGATCAGATCGTGGGGGAGAATATTTAAGTCACGAATTTGGTACGCACTTAAGGAAATGTGGAATTGTTTCACAACTCACGCCGCCTGGAACACCTCAGCGTAACGGTGTGTCTGAACGTCGTAATCGCACTCTATTGGATATGGTGCGATCTATGATGTCACTTACCGATTTACCGCTATCATTTTAGGGATACGCTCTAGAGACAGCTACATTCACTTTAAATAGGGCACCGTCTAAATCCGTTGAGACGACACCGTATGAATTATGGTTTGGGAAGAAACCTAAGCTGTCGTTTCTAAAAGTTTGGGGATGCGATGCTTATGTCAAGAAACTTCAACCTGAAAGCTCGAAACCCAAGTCGGAAAAATGGGTTCATAGGATACCCTAAGGAAACCATTGGGTATACCTTCTACCTCAGATCCGATGGCAAGATCTTTGTTGCCAAGAACGGGTCCTTTCTGGAGAAAGAGTTTCTCTCGAAAGAAGTAAGTGGGAGGAAATTGGAACTTGATGAAGTACTACCTCTTGAACCGGTAAGTAGCGCAGCTCAGGAAGATGTTCCTGTGGTGCCTACACCGAATAGAGAGGAAATTAATGATGATGATCAAGGTACTTCGGATCAAGTTACTACTGAACTTCGTAGGTCCACGAGGACACATTCCACACCAGAGTGGTATGGCAACCCTGTCCTGGAAATCATGTTGTTAGACAACGGTGAACCTTCGAACTATGAAGAAACGATGGCGGGCACAGATTCCAACAAATGGCTTGAAGCCATGCAATCCGAGATAGGATCCATGTATGAAAACAAAGTATGGACTTTGACGGACTTGCCCGATGATCGACGAGCAATAGAAAACAAATGGATCTTTAAGAAGAAAACGGACGCGGATGGTAATGTTACCATCTATAAAGCTCGACTTGTCGCTAAGGGTTATCGACAAGTTCAAGGGGTTGACTATGATGAGACTTTCTCTCCCGTAGCAAAGCTGAAGTCCGTCCGAATCATGTTAGCAATTGCCACACACTATGATTATGAGATATGGCAAATGGATGTCAAAACGGAATTCCTTAACGGCCATCTTAAGGAAGAACTGTATATGATGCAGCCAGAGGGTTTTGTCAATCCTGAGAATGCTAACAAGGTATGCAAGCTCCAGCACTCCATCTATGGGCTGGTGCAAGCATCTCGGAGTTGGAACATTTGCTTTAATGAATGATCAAAGCGTTTGGGTTTATGCAGACTTATGGAGAAGCCTGCATTTACAAGAAATTGAGTGGGAGCTCTGTAGCATTTCTCATATTATATGTGGATGACATACTTTTGATGGGAAATGATATAGAAATTTTGGATAGCATTAAGGCCTACTTGAATAAGTGTTTTTCAATGAAGGACCTTGGAGAAGCTGCTTACATATTAGGCATCAAGATCTATAGAGATAGATCGAGACGCCTCATAGGTCTTTCACAGAGTACATACCTTGATAAGATATTGAAGAAGTTCAATATGGATCAGTCCAAGAAGGGGTTCTTGCCTTTGTTGCAAGGTGTGAAATTGAGCTCGGCTCAATGTGCGACCACGGCAGAAGATAGAGAAAAGATGAGTGTCGTCCCCCATGCCTCAGCCATAGGGTCTATCATGTATGCCATGACCTGTACCAGACATGATATAAACCTTGTCGTAAGTTTGGTAGGAAGGTACCAAAGTAATACCGGCATGGAACACTGGAGAGCGGTCAAGAACATCCTAAAGTACCTGAAAAGGACTAAGGATATGTTTCTCGTATATGGAGGTGACGAAGAGCTCGTCGTAAAGGGTTACGTCGACGCTTACTTCGACACAGATCTGGATGACTCTAAGTCACAAACCGGATACGTGTATATTTTGAATGGTGGGGCAGTAAGCTGGTACAGTTGCAAGCAAAGCGTCGTGGCGGGATCTACATGTGAAGCAGAGTACATGGCAGCCTCGGAGGCAGCACATGAAGCAATCTGGGTGAAGGAGTTCATCACCGACCTAGGAGTCATACCCAATGCGTCGGGGCCGATCACACTCTTCTGTGACAACACTGGAGCTATTGCACTTGCCAAGGAGCCCAGGTTTCACAAGAAGACCAGGCACATCAAGCGTCGCTTTAACTCCATTCGTGAAAATGTTCAAGATGATGACATAGATATTTGTAAAGTACATACGGACCTGAATATAGCAGATCCGTTGACTAAACCTCTCCCTAGAGCAAAACATTATCAACACCAGAACGCTATGGGTGTTCGATTCATCAAAATGTAACTAGATTATTGATTCTAGTGCAAGTGGGAGACTGTTGGAAATATGCCCTAGAGGCAATAATAAAATGGTTATTATTATATTTCCTTGTCCATGATAATTGTCTATTGTTCATGCTATAATTGTGTTATCCGGAAATCGTAATACATGTGTGAATATATAGACCACAACACGTCCCTAGTGAGCCTCTAGTTGACTAGCTCGTTGATCAACAGATAGTCATGGTTTCCTGGCTATGGACAATGGATGTCATTGATAACGGGATCACATCATTAGGAGAATGATGTGATGGACAAGACCCAATCCTAAGCATAGCACAAAGATCGTGTAGTTCGTTTTGCTAGAGCTTTTCCAAATATCAAGTATCATTTCCTTAGACCATGAGATTGTGCAACTCCCGGATACCGTAGGAGTGATTTGGGTGTGCCAAACGTCACAATATAACTGGGTGACTATAAAGGTGCACTACGGGTATCTCCGAAAGTGTTTGTTGGGTTGGCACGAATCGAGACTGGGATTTGTCACTCCGTATGATGGAGAGGTATCTCTGGGCCCACTCGGTAATGCATCATCATAATGAGCTCAATGTGACCAAGTGTCTGGTCACAGGATCATGCATTATGGTACGAGTAAAGTGACTTGCCGGTAACGAGATTAAACGAGGTATTGGGATACCGACGATTGAATCTTGGGCAAGTAACGTACCGATTGACAAAGGGAATTATATACGGGATTGATTGTATCCTCGACATCGTGGTTCATCCGATGAGATCATCGAGGAGCATGTGGGAGCCAACATGGGTATCCAGATCCCGCTGTTGGTTATTGACCGGAGAGGCGTCTCGGTCATGTCTGCATGTCTCCCGAACCCGTAGGGTCTACACACTTAAGGTTCGGTGACGCTAGGGTTGTTGAGATATTAGTATGCGGTAACCCGAAAGTTGTTCGGAGTCCCGGATGAGATCCCGGACGTCATGAGGAGTTCCGGAATGGTCCGGAGGTGAAGATTCATATATAGGAAGTTCAGTTTCGGCCATCGGGAAAGTTTTGGGGGTCACCGATATTGTACCGGGACCACCGGAAGGGTCCCGGGGTCCACCGGGTGGGGCCACCTATCCCGGAGGGCCCCATGGGCTGAAGTGGGAGGGGAACCAGCCCCTGGTGGGCTGGTGCGCCCCCCTTGGCCCCCCTGCGCCTAGGGTTGGAAACCCTAGGGGTGGGGGGCGCCTCACTTGCCTTGGGGGGCAAGCCACCGCCTTGGCCGCCGCCCCCCTTGGAGATTGGATCTCCTAGGGCTGGCGCCCCCCTAGGGGCCCTATATAAAGAGGGGGGAGGGAGGGAAGCCACACCCCAAGTCTCTGGCGCCTTCCTCTCCCCTGCTACACCTCTCCCTCTCGTAAGTGCTTGGCGAAGCCCTGCCGAGATCACTGCTGCATCCACCACCACGCCGTCGTGCTGCTGGATCTCCATCAACCTCTCCTTTCCCCTTGCTGGATCAAGAAGGAGGAGACGTCTTCCCAACTGTACGTGTGTTGAACGCAGAGGTACCATCCGTTCGGCGCTAGGATCTCCGGTGATTTGGATCACGACGAGTACGACTCCCTCAACCCCGTTCTCTTGAACGCTTCCGCACGCGATCTACAAGGGTATGTAGATGCACTCCTCTCTCTCGTTGCTAGATGACTCCATAGATTGATCTTGGTGAAGCGTAGAAATTTTTTATTTTTTGTAATGTTCTCCAACACTCTCTTGCGTTCTTCTTCCGTTTTATGCTCTGTTTCTTGGGTGTCATTCAAGATTATATTTTCATCTAGTGTCATTCAGGGCAAACCACTAAATTAGAGAATAAAACAGAAACAAGCCAGCCATTGCTGAATGAGTATCATGGTTAAAACCCTTTAAGCTTACCTGATGAATGAAAGGCATGTGCATTTTCATCTCGGTCATTAGGTTGTTTTTTCCGCCGACAGGTAGCCCTTTCAAGGGCGTTTCTTTGGTCTATTTTGCAAAAATCTTCTGTCATTCACGTATTTTCTTTGGTGTCATTAAAGTCACCTAATCATGCCATTCATGTCATTTTATCTAAAGCCAAATGAGAAAACACAACTTGACATCTAATGACCACAAAGATGGTGATATCATATTACCTTTTTTATCTCTCACACAAAGGACACCCGATCTGACCATAGCTTCATGAGGGTATGTTGCATCATTAGGCGAGAATGATGTATTTTTCGATCTAGCTGAATATTATGATTCAACAAGCTTGGTCAGTAATTATTTAAATTGTGTAAAAAGTGACTACCTTCATGCAAACACAGCACATACGGGACATGGATCAATTTACCAACCATGATAATCTCGCGTGGCTTTATTTATCTCCCTATCTTCGAGAACATTTGTGATATCACATAGAGATTGGCAACGGGCTGACTGCCCATTGACTTGTTGGTTATCCAAACCATCTGTCTTGTTATTTCGATAAGCCGCCCGCCTACGAGCGTTGATAAGATCCCCATGATCTAATGAGCAACATAGTATGAGCATCATATTATCTCTAATCAGGGATATAGGTTAATACAACGACTGCATATCAAACTAAGAGCAGCCAGCAACCTCACGTTAATCAATTCACCAGATTTTGCAAGTACAGGCTGATTCTCCTCTTGTAAGCTGACAATATTCTCATTTTTTTTCTTCCGATAAGTTGCACGCCTCCGTGCATTGTACTGCTCCCTTGCTTCCTCAGCGTATTTTTTACATTCATTAATTAGAGCTCCAGTTTCAAGCTGTTCGGAAGCTGTGTTGTCTGCATCATGTTATAAGTACAAATCAAAAAACAAATAAAACACACTGAACCACCACCGCATAAGCCGGTTGGGAAGGTGGATACCTTCAGTGTCATCTCATAGCTCCGTCAGACGAATAGCATGATCGAGTGTTAGATTAGCCGGAGCCGTTTGACCATCAGCATGGTATCCAGGCCTTACCCATTCTGATCCATCTGTAGAGTTCTAGTCAGCATGAATACAAAACCAATGTCTGCCTGGTATGCAGGCAAACAACAAATATATCTGCAATCAATGATGTACCTGTTTCCGTCGTGTAAATTAGGTCAACATTTGCAGCTACGGTTACGATGCTTGAATTAGATTCTATCAGATTTGTCTCGCTCGTAGGGGCTGCAACACATTAAGCATGGTCCTTGTCATTGTCAGATATGCACGTCAGGCAATACCGCACAGTATTTTTCACAAAGTTATATACCGGGTTCCGTCGCGTAATTAGCTTCATCTTGTTCATCAACGGGTATCAAGGTTGCACTGTATTCTTCAACATTTTTACCGCTCGTCTGACCTGCAACACATTTTGCAAAAAGGTTGTTACTGTCAGAAATGCAAGTAAAAATGGTGCAGTGCTTATTACCTGTAGCTACGACCTCTTCTAGTTGATGTTCACCGTCTTTGCTTTTTGCATTACCCATTCGCAAATGTAATGACCATTACCTCCAACTTGTGTCTGTCTGTGGTGTTCTTGAGGCCTGGAAGAAACTTAAAGGAAACCTGACTCGGATGGAGATAGTAGATGCAAGATGAAAGCAAGAGAGATGGCGCATGCACAAGATGGTAATTTACTTGAAGGCATGCACAAGATGGTAATTTACTTGAAGGCATACACAGTTTATCATTCAGTTTATTACTTTTAGACATGGTTTTATCTTAAAGTTTAAGCACAATTGCTTATGCACCAAAACAGTGAGTATAGCAGTGGCTGGTAATTAATATAATTCTGCAGGGTGCTTTCTCATGTTCTAGACAGCCACAATCGTTGTTCATTGAAATCAATATAATTCTAGTAATTAATTGCTCCCTTGAAATTAATCATGCTATAATCTGGTAATCAATTGTTGTCAGCCACAATATCAGGGTGCTTTCTCAGGGTGCTTTCTCAGGATGCTCCCTTGAAATTAATCATGCTATAATTCTAGACAGCCACAATTCTAGACAGCCACAAGATCAGGGTGCTTTATCATATTGTTGTCAGCCATAATCTGGTAATCAATTGCTCCCTTGAAATATGTTAAACTGCCATATATTACTGGTTGACACTATAGCTATTCTCTCTGTACGTTTGTGGATGAAAAATGCAGGACGATTTGTGTCGTGCACTGAATCTTACTTGCTGCTATTTTAATTTGCAGTTTTGTCAGAGTTACAGATCTATAGATCTTGCTGCTATTTGGATGTCTGGTATATAGCTATTCTCTCTGTACGTTTGTGTATGAGAAATGCAGGACGATTTGTGTCCTGCACTGGACCTTACTTGCTGCTATTTTAATTTGCAGTTTTGTCAGAGTTACAGATCTACAGATTTTGCTGCTATTTGGATGCCTGGTAGATTACAAGATCTACAGATCTCTACTAATGTATCATGTGATGCCTGTGATGCCTGACATGTATGTGATGGCTGTACATTCTCAAAACTGTGATTCTGTGATGCCTGTGATGGTTGTAGATCTCATGGGGGTGTATGAAATGCGGTGGATGTAAATTTCAGCTTCGACCTAAACGGTTATGTGTGTTCATAAGATGGATGTTTGAAAGGGATAGCCGGCGGAGGATATGTGATACCTGGAGTGAGTGTGTCTGGCGGCGGATCCTGGACGTCTTCGGCGGGGGCTCGTGAAAGGGATAGCCGGCGCCACGTCCTGGACGTCTCCGGCAACGGGTCCTGAAAGGGATCGGCTCCGGATCCTGGAAGCGCTCAGCGGAGGGTCCTGAACGGGACCAGCGCCGGATCAGTGGAGTCTGGCGGATTTGAAGTGCGAGTTACGCACCGTGCAGGGATGGAGCGGTGGCGGTGAAGGATCGAAGGGCGGCGGCGGGCGAAGGAGGGCAGATTCGGGAGACTGTCCCTCGCACGAGGAACACGAGACCTCGCTCGAGGGCACGAGACCTCGCTCGAGGACGCACAGTCGGGCGTTTTTTTTTCGCTGGTTGATTTTCGCCGGTTTGTTGTCGGTGGTTTATTTTCGATCGTGTTAGTTAATTGCGACGGGAGGTTGGGCTTGTGCGGCACTCGATCGCGGGGTTTTCCTTGGTTTTTCGCGGGTGAGCGGGAGATGGGAGCAAGTACCAAAGAAGTACCAAAAAAGACCATATTAGGTGGGACTAAAATAAAACCCGAAATACGGACTACCAACTAAGACATTAGGAGTAGAGATTATTGCCAAATCCCAAACTTTATCTTCTGGCCTTACCATCATTTGACGTTTTTATTTTCAACTTTAGGAGATCATTGAAATGGTCCTCATGTACTGCGAAAGATGGCATATTGTCTGCTTTAAAAATGAAACAGTTCTCACGGGTACTATTTAATACACCATGTGTGAGGAATATTTGATCATGCAAACATGACGAGAAACAGTATGTTCTGTTCCCCCAGCACTCGGAAGCCACAAAAGTAGACAAGATGGTGCCGAACTGCCACAATATTTTGGAACTTATATCTAGAAAAAAGGTAGAATATGTAGCAACATCTACACTTAAGGTAACAACTATCCACACTTACCCAAGGATAATACAATGGAACAATTCAAGGAAGAAAATAGTACAGTTCATTAGCAAATGCCAGATGTGTAGACCGGAGAATGGTAAACACTCAAAGGTAGTTGCCGCACCCATTACTTCCTTTTCTTTTTTACGCCTTGTCGCACCCATTACTATCCGCAAGGAAATTCCGCATTACCTATAGTGGTCTGTACCACCATGGGGTGGAACCCAGGAGCACCGGACGAAGGCGGGATGGGATAAGGGAGGGTGTGAAACCTAGTAGCCCTGTTCTGCGAAAAAGGGAATGGGAGAGAAGAAGGACATACCATTCTGTACAGAAATTTGGACAACCTTTGTGTGGGTAATGTTTCATATTAATGTGCGAACAAAAATGTTAACAATTTTCAACATGATAACTGCCATGGTGTACTGAGCGGGAACTATTTACTTGTTGAAGATCACATAAGTGTGACTTTTGGCATTTAATGAAGAAGAAACAAAATGTATTCACAATCAGAGGGGTATGTTCTGGTTCTTATACGATTATAGGTTATAATTTGACCGTTCTTATCATGGGTCATAAAATAGAAAACATTATTAATTATATGCATAAAATAAATAAATAAATGTGAAACTTCATTGTAAATTCGTCTTTGCCACTCCATGCAATCAGAAACAAAAAAATTATAAACACGTTGATGCATAAGAAAAGCGATGGTCCTGAGGCAGGAGGGTCAGAGGAGGGAGACGAGACCTAGTTTGTCTCCACGGTGGTCTTCTCGTATGGTCCTATGGCGATACGACGTAAATCCAAGGAGGTACGTTGGAAAACAAGAGGAAAAGCATTTGGAAAAGTAGATACGTTGGAGACGTATCAAGGAGGTGAAGGCATCATCAAGCCGTACGTGTGTTGAACGCGGAGGTGTCGTCCGTTCGGCACTTGGATCGGGAGTTTGCGGGACGGACCGTGATTAGATCGCGAAGACGTTCGACTGCATCAACCGCATTACTTAACACTTCCGCTTAGCAATCTACAAGGGTATGTAGATCCAATCTCTCCTCTCGTAGATGGTCATCTCCTAGATTGGATCTTGGTGAGCGTAGGAAATTTTTTGTTTCCCATGCAATGTTCCCCAACATTACACCGATGCTAGTATCCAAACCGACAGAGATGATTGTCGATCCCAGTCCGGATTCGTGTACGTCATGAATGGAGGAGTAGTGAGATGGACGAGTTCCAAACAAGATATGGTGGTCGATTCTACCACAGAAGCCGAATACATTGTGGCTTGTAAAGTTGCAAAGGAGGGTGTTTGGATCCAAAACTTTCTGGATGATCTTAGTATTTTTCCAGCCTCGGTCAAGCTATTGGACCTTTATTGTGATAATTCTGGTGCCATCGCACAAGCCAAGGAGCTGAGGAATCACCACAAGACCAGACACATAGATCGGAAATATCACCTGATACGAAAGATCGTAAAGAGTGGTGATGTAGAGTTATGCAAAATTAACACGGATGCAAATGTTGCGGATCCATTGACTAAGCCGCTTCCACAACCGAAGCATGAGGGGCACGTTAGAGCTATGTGCATTCGATGTCTATTTGATTGACTCTAGTGCAAGTGGGAGACTGTTGGAGATATGCCCTAAAGGCAATCATGTATGTGATATTTCCTATGTATTTATGAATAAAGATAGTCCTTAGACATTATCAATGATGTGTATCAGCAAGTATGTGACTTGTTTGTGGGACTATACATTCTATGATGGCTGTCCTAAAAGGTCCCTAGTCGAAAGGGTTGTGTGGACGGGCAACCGACTAAACTAGCATATGACACGGTGGATTGCTCGGTCTCACTAGCCATGAAGCATTAGATGCTAACCAGATAATATGGACTCGGAAGGATCTGGTCGGATCCGAGTCGAGATAAGGTTCGAGTTGGACAGACCCGATTATGAGACGCAACGATATGTCATCTGTGAGTCTCTAGTACAACATATGTTCTATGTCCTAAGACCTGAGCTGGCGCATGCACTCGATATGGTGACAAACCTGCTTTGGGTCAACCAAACGCTATTCCGTGACTGGGTAGTTACAAAGATAGGTTTCGGCCTTGTCCAGACCCATGTTGTGAGACATGGTCGAGCAAGATGGGATTTGCCCCTTCGATCAAGAGAGATATACTCTGGGCCCCTCATGTGAAAGATAAGCATGCCCATGTGATTAGGATTATGAGATAATCCGGTTTGTGGTTGGCATCACTGGAACGAGAAAAAGGTCGGACTAGCATAAGGATGGCAGACTCACCTTGAGCCCGACAACATATATCGTGTGGCACATGGAAAAGAAGTGTGATGTACATGTTCGCCTAACCAACTTCATCGGACACTTGGAGTCGGCACGCTTTGCTAGAGGCCAATGCCGACTATGATCTGACTCGCGACCAAGTGAACAAGAACTTAAGGGGTCGCGCGCTTAAGGGAAGAAACCTGTGAGGCCCGGTCCAAGTCCGCGAGTTAGAAGTGATCCTACTCGGACTCGGATCCAGGCCGAACAGATTTTGGGATTTAGGGTCCATGCGATGCCCAAGTGTTGAGCCCACGACGGACACCTATATAAAATGGGGGTGCGACACACTCATTCGGTTGATCACTCCATCACTGTCACTAGGGCTTTGCATGTGTTGCGAATAGCCACCTCCACTCGCCGTCGACTGTGTGACCGGACCTAGCAGTCCGCCCCACGGCGTTCCTCCTGCACGCGCGGATACCGTTAAAGGTGGTGCACCTGCGCCGCTCCGGCGAACTTGTACGTGGAATTGGATGACCGGCGGTTCAAGGGAGATCGGAAGAGAAGGAGACGATCCTCGCGGACGCGCTGCCCCAACTCTTCATCCGCTGCACGGCACTGCGCGTCTAGTGGTAACGAGCTGTGATCCATCTTCCATAGCATGATCTTGGTTGTTCTACGCGTAGGAAAATTTTAATTTGCAGTTGCACCCTACCGTAGAACCCAACAGTAGAGGGCAAAGCTGTCGGCCCAGTTGGTGAGGGGGGAAGCTCTACAAACGGCGAATCGAGCGACGGTGGTGCTCGTTGCAGGGGACGGAGACGGCGGCGATTTGGTTGATTTTGGCCCTCCTAGATCGAACCCGTGTATGGTGAGGTAGAAGGCGTCCTCGCAGAGCTCTTGGACATGGTGGTTGGAGGGAGGCTAGCCGGTCGCTACGCAGACGTGGAGCAACAGCGAGTGGCGGCTCTTGGAGTCAATCCCAGCTCAAGGTTGAAGACAACTATCTGCTGTGGGGGGTGGGCTACATGGCCCGGCTACAGGTAAGTTTCTCTCTGTATTTTTTTTCTTCTTTTGTTTCAATTTTCTTTATTTTCTTTAGCGAGGGGTAAAAATGTCTGGAAAACGTCCATCTAATTGTCAAACCCTTTGACCAGATGGGAATGGCATGGAGGGGTATTTTCATAAGAGCACAAAACGGAAAGGGGGTATAATTGAACAGTTTTTATTTAGGGGTAAAGATGAGGTCGGATGAAAATTAGGGAAAAAATAGAAATATCCCTACTATTATTTTAGAATAAGCCGTGAGAGAACGCGACGAGTATTGCGACACGGCCGACGCATCGAGAGATTTCAGCTGGCCCCTTCCGATTACTACAGTAAACTTTCCAAAAGAAAGAAAGATACTTTCCAAAACTTATTACACCGATCGGTTCGCTGCAAATTGGTAACCGCGCACGAGTCCAGTAATTATTCGCACAAGGTGATTGATTTCCTTCCAAAAGTTTACGGCATCTCCAACTCCAACACGGCTTCGACTAGGTACGGCTTCGTATATTTCCCCTTCGTTCAAGCTCAACCAAAGAAACAGAGCACCAGCCTCCGCCGCCGCCGCCGTCGCGTTTCTCCCCCTCGTGCCTCGTTCGACGACCAGGATGCAGCCGCCGCTCGGCAAGAAGACGAAAGGGCGGCAGCGCAGAGAGAACCGGCTGGTGGAGGACAGGGAGTCCCGGCAGGTGACCTTCTCCAAGCGAAAGTCCGGGCTCTGGAAGAAGGCCTCCGAGCTCGCCGTGCTCTGCCGCGCCAGCCTCGCCGTCGTCGTGTTTTCCGAGGCCGGCAAAGGGTTCGCGTTCGGCAGCCCCTCCACCGA
This sequence comes from Triticum aestivum, assembly GCF_018294505.1. Taxonomy (NCBI): domain Eukaryota; kingdom Viridiplantae; phylum Streptophyta; class Magnoliopsida; order Poales; family Poaceae; genus Triticum; species Triticum aestivum. The sequence goes on from NC_057795.1 coordinate 68,318,003, forward strand.
CGCCGTCTTGGGCTACGCCGGCTACGGCGAAGCCAATGTCCCTGCTGCCGCGGACGACGTGGAGTGGGAGGCCCTGGAGGCGCTGTGCCAGGAGACGGAGAAGAACGGCCTGGAGGTGGCCGCGGAGGCCGCGCGGATGAGCGCCGTCGGGAAGAAGGTGGTGGACGTGCAGACGCAGGAGGGGAAGCGGTTCTGGTGGGAGGCGGACGTGGAGGCGCTCGGGGAGGCCGAGCTGCCGGAGTTCGCCAGGGCGCTCCAGCGCCTCAGGGACAACTTGCGCCGCCGCGCCGACAGTCTGATGTCCGCCCTACCGCCGCCGTAGTCCAGGCTAGGTTACGCATCTGTTAAGATTATACCATGGACTCTCTTACAGGAGATTCACGATTTCGCGAGTACAATTGAAAGTTACTTGTTTCAAGAATCAAGATGAATGGACCAGTCTTCTACGTTTGTATTGGAAAGCTAAATTTTGTCTGCATGTGATCTTCGCTTGAAAATGGAGTTTTCATCCGTCCATTTTCAAATACTTTTTTTTTGCGGGGTGTCCATTTTCAAATACATGATAAATATTTTTTAAATTCACATTGAACATTTTCAAATATACACCATTTATTTTAAAATACAAATGAACATTTTTGAAATACACAACATTGTGAGAATTTTCTAAAATACACGATGGTCCTTTTTTAGTATGTGAAGAACATTTTTAATACACTATAAAAATTAAAACAGCTAAAATGTTTTCAACATACACAGAGAAGGCTTCTTAAAATATGTGATGAATAATATTTAAAATGCGGTGAATATTTTTTTTAAATACACGACTTAATTTATAAATATATCCCGGACATCTTTAGAAATGTGCGATGAACATTTTTTAAAACCTGATGAACAAATCTATAAGAACCGTGTGTATTGAAATAAAGAAAATAAATATAAAGAAAAGGGTAAAAAAGCATATCTATTTTAGAAAGGTGAACCGGAAAATAAATAAAAAAACAAATAAGAGAAAGAAACAATAAAATAAAAAGGATGGAGGCCGCATCACAAAAATTCTATTAATAATCATGGAGAGTGAGTATATACGCAGGATACCTAATCAACGAGTAAACATGTTTGCATGTACAGTACTAGATTATAAACAACGGGCTGCTTGCAAGCGTGGAGCACCGGGTGGTGACGAACTATACCAAGGTGAGGATGTCGGTGGCGACGCTGGTCAGGCCCAGGAGGATGGACTACAGGATAGGTCCGGTGCTGGCCACGGTGGACCAGAAGACGAACCCTCCCAAGTACAGGGACTTCGCGGCAAGTTCATGAAGGCATACCACACCGCTGCTGGCAACAGGGAGGCCGAGATCCAGGAGGGAGCATCAAGAGCGCGACATGTGACGTTGTTTTTTATACTTTTGGGTTTTTCATCGGTCTTTCTTAGCTTCTGGACAAAAAGAAAAATTTTGAAAAAAAACCGTAAAAAATGATATATTTTTTCCTGTCGCGAGGGACACGGTTTTGCTTTCGCGAGAGGCATTGTCATGCCTCTTAGAAACGGAAAAACATGTTTTTTCTCCGCGAGAGGCACGGCTTTGCTTTCGCGAGGGGCACGATTTTGCTTTCGCGAGAGGCACAGTCATGCCTCTCGGAAATAAAAAAAAGCGTGCTTTCTATTTTTTCCCCTTCCACCAGAGGCACGACTTTGCTTCTGCAAGAGATATAGTTTTGCTTTCGCGAGAGACACGGTCGTGCCTCTCGGAAACGAAAATACGCATTTTCTGTTGGTTTTTTTCCTTCCGCGATAGGCACAATTTTGCTTTCAAGAGAGACACGGTTGTGCTTTCGCGAGAGGCACGGCCAGAAATAGGGAAAAAAATGTGTTTCCTATTTTTTTTTCTTTTGCGAGAGGCATGGCCGTGCCTCTCGCAAACGAAAAAAAACATGTTTTCAGCTTTTTACATGTTTTTTACTTTTATGTTTTCCACCGGTCTTCCTAAGCTTTTAGACAAAAACTTTGGAAAAAATTGTTACGCGAAAAGTGCATTTATTTTCTTCTGCGAGAGGCACTGTCATGCCTCTCGGAAACGAAAAAAACATGTGTTTTCTTTGCTTCCACAAGAGGCACGGTTTTAGTTCCGCGAGGGGCGCGATTTTGCTTTCACAAGAGGCACTGCCATGCCTCTTGAAAATAAAAATAAAAAACATCTTTATGTATTTCTCCTTCCTCCAGAGGCATGGTTTTGCTTTCGCGAGAGACAGGTCGTGCCTCTCGAAAACGGAAAAAACACGTTATCTGTTTTTTTCCTTCCGCGAGAGGCACGGTTTTGCTTTTGTGAGAGGCACCGCCGTGCCTTTCGGAAACAAAAAAACACG